>NC_057805.1:243704708-243705119 GCF_018294505.1 Triticum aestivum
CATCATTCAAAGCGACGTCATCAATTTCCAACATGTACTGACATCATTTGCTGTTTTTCAGTCATTTAACGATTTGTTTAGGGAGCTAAATGACGGTGAAATTGAAAATCACTACAAAATGAACTCTGAAAATGTTGGAACTTGGCATGGTATCATCATTTCGCCCGCATAGCATGTGCAAAAGAGAAGAGAGGGTCACGGTGAAAACTGGACGCACCTCGTGTACGAACTGGACAATCTCTTTCGGAGTATCAGGGTTTCGGACGAGAACTCATCAGTTACACGGGCACTTCAATGTTTTTTAAACTTATTTGCACTCCAGCCTATTTTTGCGTTCAGTATGCATCTTTCAAAGCGACGTCATCAATTTCCAACACGTTCTGACATCATTTGCTGTTTTTCAGTCATTTA
>NC_057805.1:243705154-243706003 GCF_018294505.1 Triticum aestivum
CTTTCAAAGCGACGTCATCAATTTCCAACACGTTCTGACATCATCTGCTATTTTTCAGTCATCTACCGATTTGTTTAGAGAGCTAAATGACGGTGAAATTGAAAATCACTACAAAATGAACTCTGAAAATGTTAGAACTTGGCATGGTATCATCATTTCGCCCGCATAGCATGTGCAAAAGAGAAGAGAGGGTCACGGCGAAAACTGGACGCACCTCGTGTACGAACTGGACAATCTCTTTTGGAGTATCAGGGTTTCGGACGAGAACTCATCTGTTACACGGGCACTTAAATGTTTTTTAAACTTATTTGCACTCCAGCCTATTTTTGCGTTCAGTATGCATCTTTCAAAGCGACGTCATCAATTTCCAACACGTTCTGACATCATTTGCTGTTTTTCAGTCATTTACCGATTAGTTTAGAGAGCTAAATGACGGTGAAATTGAAAATCACTACAAAATGAACTCTGAAAATGTTGGAACTTGGCATGGTATCATCATTTTGCCCGCATAGCATGTGCAAAAGAGAAGAGAGGGTCACGGCGAAAACTGGACGCACCTCATGTACGAACTGGACAATCTCTTTCGGAGTATCAAGGTTTCGGACGAGAACTCATCTGTTACACGGGCACTTCAATGTTTTTTAAACTTATTTGAACTCCAGCCTATTTTCGCGTTCAGTATGCATCTTTCAAAGCGACGTCATCAATTTCCAACACGTTCTGACATCAATTGCTGTTTTTCAGACATTTACCGATTTGTTTAGAGAGCTAAATGGCGGTGAAATTGAAAATCACTACAAAATGAACTCTGAAAATGTTGGAACTTGGGATGGTATCATCATTTCGCCC
>NC_057805.1:243706130-243706819 GCF_018294505.1 Triticum aestivum
GGCAAAAACTGGATGCACCTCGTGTACAAACTGGACAATCTCTTTCGGAGTATCAGGGTTTCGGATGAGAACTCATCTGTTACACGGGCACTTCAATGTTTTTTAAACTTATTTGAACTTCAGCCTATTTTTGCGTTCAGTATGCATCATTCAAAGCGACGTCATCAATTTCCAACACGTTCTGACATCATTTGCTGTTTTTCAGTCATTTACCGATTTGTTTAGGGAGCTAAATGACGGTGAAATTGAAAATCACTACAAAATGAACTCTGAAAATGTTGGAACTTGGCATGGTATCATCATTTCGCCATCATAGCATGTGCAAAAGAGTAGAGAGGGTCACGGCGAAAACTGGACGCACCTCGTGTACAAACTAGACAATCTCTTTCGGAGTATCAGGGTTTCGGACGAGAACACATCTGTTACACGGGCACTTCAATGTTTTTTAAACTTATTTGAAATCCAGCCTATTTTTGCGTTCAGTATGCATCATTCAAAGCGACGTCATCAATTTCCAACACGTTCTGACATCATTTGCTATTTTTCAGTCATTTACCGATTTGTTTAGGGAGCTAAATGAAGGTGAAATTGAAAATCACTACAAAATGAACTCTGAAAATGTTGGAACTTGGCATGGTATCATCATTTCGCCCGCATAGCATGTGCAAAAGAGTAGAGAGGGTCACGGC
>NC_057805.1:243706829-243708058 GCF_018294505.1 Triticum aestivum
TTCAGTATGCATCATTCAAAGCGACATCATCAATTTCCAACACGTTCTGACATCATTTGCTGTTTTTCAGTCATTTAACAATTTGTTTAGAGAGCTAAATGACGGTGAAATTGAAAATCACTACAAAATGAACTCTGAAAATGTTGGAACTTGGCATGGTATCATCATTTCGCCCGCATAGCATGTGCAAAAGAGTAGAGAGGGTCACGGCGAAAACTGGACGCACCTCGTGTACAAACTGGACAATCTCTTTCGGAGTATCAGGGTTTTGGACGAGAACTCATCTGTTACACGGGCACTTCAATGTTTTTTAAACTTATTTGAACTCCAGCCTATTTTTGCGTTTAGTATGCATCTTTCAAAGCGACGTCATCAATTTCCAACACGTTCTGACATCAATTGCTGTTTTTCAGACATTTATCGATTTGTTTAGAGAGCTAAATGGCGGTGAAATTGAAAATCACTACAAAATGAACTCTGAAAATGTTGGAACTTGGGATGCTATCATCATTTCGCCCGCATAGCATGTGCAAAAGAGTAGAGAGGGTCACGGCGAAAACTGGACGCACCTCGTGTACAAACTGGACAATCTCTTTCGGAGTATCAGGGTTTCGGACGAGAACTCATCTGTTACACGGGCACTTCAATGTTTTTTAAACTTATTTGAACTCCAGCCTATTTTTGCGTTCAGTATGCATCTTTCAAAGCGACGTCATCAATTTCCAACACGTTCTGACATCATTTGCTGTTTTTCAGTCATTTACCGATTTGTTTAGATAGCTAAATGACGGTGAAATTGAAAATCACTACAAAATGAACTCTGAAAATGTTGGAACTTGGCATGGTATCATCATTTTGCCCGCATAGCATGTGCAAAAGAGAAGAGAGGGTCACGGCGAAAACTGGCGCACCTCATGTACGAACTGGACAATCTCTTTCGGAGTATCAAGGTTTCGGACGAGAACTCATCTGTTACACGGGCACTTCAATGTTTTTTAAACTTATTTGCACTCCATCCTATTTTTGCGTTCAGTATGCATCTTTCAAAGCGACGTCATCAATTTCCAACACGTTCTGACATCATTTGCTGTTTTTCAGTCATTTACCGATTTGTTTAGAGAGCTAAATGACGGTGAAATTGAAAATCACTACAAAATGAACTCTGAAAATGTTGGAACTTGGCATGGTATCATCATTTCGCCCGCATAGCATGTGCAAAAGAGTAGAGA
>NC_057805.1:243708068-243708695 GCF_018294505.1 Triticum aestivum
ATTTACCGATTTGTTTAGAGAGCTAAATGGCGGTGAAATTGAAAATCACTACAAAATGAACTCTGAAAATGTTGGAACTTGGGATGGTATCATCATTTCGCCCGCATAGCATGTGCAAAAGAGTAGAGAGGGTCACGGCGAAAACTGGACGCACCTCGTGTACGAACTGGACAATCTCTTTCGGAGTATCAGGGTTTCGGATGAGAACTCATCTGTTACACGGGCACTTCAATGTTTTTTAAACTTATTTCAACTCCAGCATTTTTTTGCGTTCAGTATGCATCATTCAAAGCGACGTCATCAATTTCCAACATGTACTGACATCATTTGCTGTTTTTCAGTCATTTAACGATTTGTTTAGAGAGCTAAATGACGGTGAAATTGAAAATCACTACAAAATGAACTCTGAAAATGTTGGAACTTGGCATGGTATCATCATTTCGCCCGCATAGCATGTGCAAAAGAGAAGAGAGGGTCACGGTGAAAACTGGACGCACCTCGTGTACGAACTGGACAATCTCTTTCGGAGTATCAGGGTTTCGGACGAGAACTCATCAGTTACACGGGCACTTCAATGTTTTTTAAACTTATTTGCACTCCAGCCTATTTCTACGTTCAGTATGCATC
>NC_057805.1:243708705-243709078 GCF_018294505.1 Triticum aestivum
TGACATCATTTGCTGTTTTTCAGTCATTTAACGATTTGTTTAGAGAGCTAAATGACGGTGAAATTGAAAATCACTACAAAATGAACTCTGAAAATGTTGGAACTTGGCATGGTATCATCATTTCGCCCGCATAGCATGTGCAAAAGAGAAGAGAGGGTCACGGTGAAAACTGGACGCACCTCGTGTACGAACTGGACAATCTCTTTCGGAGTATCAGGGTTTCGGACGAGAACTCATCAGTTACACGGGCACTTCAATGTTTTTTAAACTTATTTGCACTCCAGCCTATTTTTGCGTTCAGTATGCATCTTTCAAAGCGACGTCATCAATTTCCAACACGTTCTGACATCATTTGCTGTTTTTCAGTCATTTA
>NC_057805.1:243709088-243710001 GCF_018294505.1 Triticum aestivum
TTAACGATTTGTTTAGAGAGCTAAATGACGGTGAAATTGAAAATCACTACAAAATGAACTCTGAAAATGTTGGAACTTGGCATGGTATCATCATTTCGCCCGCATAGCATGTGCAAAAGAGAAGAGAGGGTAACGGTGAAAACTGGACGCACCTCGTGTACGAACTGGACAATCTCTTTCGGAGTATCAGGGTTTCGGACGAGAACTCATCAGTTACACGGGCACTTCAATGTTTTTTAAACTTATTTGCACTCCAGCCTATTTTTGCGTTCAGTATGCATCTTTCGAAGCGACGTCATCAATTTCCAACACGTTCTGACATCATTTGCTGTTTTTCAGTCATTTAACGATTTGTTTAGAGAGCTAAATGACGGTGAAATTGAAAATCACTACAAAATGAACTCTGAAAATGTTGGAACTTGGCTTGGTATCATCATTTCGCCCGCATAGCATGTGCAAAAGAGTAGAGAGGGTCACGGCGAAAACTGGACGCACCTCCTGTACGAACTGGACAATCTCTTTCGGAGTATCAGGGTTTCGGACGAGAACTCATCTGTTACACGGGCACTTCAATGTTTTTTAAACTTATTTGAACTCCAGCCTATTTTTGCGTTCAGTATGCATCTTTCAAAGCGACGTCATCAATTTCCAACACGTTCTGACATCATCTGCTATTTTTCAGTCATCTACCGATTTGTTTAGAGAGCTAAATGACGGTGAAATTGAAAATCACTACAAAATGAACTCTGAAAATGTTAGAACTTGGCATGGTATCATCATTTCGCCCGCATAGCATGTGCAAAAGAGAAGAGAGGGTCACGGCGAAAACTGGACGCACCTCGTGTACGAACTGGACAATCTCTTTTGGAGTATCAGGGTTTCGGACGAGAACTCATCTGTTACACGGGCACTT
>NC_057805.1:243712880-243713735 GCF_018294505.1 Triticum aestivum
GACGCACCTCGTGTCCAAACTGGACAATATCTTTCGGAGTATCAGAGTTTGAGGCGAGAACTCATCTGTTACACGGGCACTTCAATGTTTTTTAAACTTATTTAAACTACAGCCTATTTTTGCATTCAGTATGCATCTTTCAAAGCGACGTCATCAATTTCCAACACGTTCTGACATCATTTGCTGTTTTTTAGTCATTTACCGATTTGTTTAGGGAGCTAAATGACGGTGAAATTGAAAATCACTACAAAACGAACTCTGAAAATGTTGGAACTTGGCATGGTATCATCATTTCGCCCGCATAGCATGTGCAAAAGAGTAGAGAGGGTCACGGTGAAAACTGGACGCACCTCGTGTACAAACTGGACAATCTCTTTCGGAGTATCAGGGTTACGGACGAGAACTCATCTATTACACGGGCACTTCAATGTTTTTTAAACTTATTTGAACTCCACCCTATTTTTGCATTCAGTATGCATCTTTCAAAGCGACGTCATCAATTTCCAACACGTTCTGACATCATTTGTTTTTATTCAGTCATTTACTGATTTGTTTAGGGAGCTAAATGACGGTGAAATTGAAAATCACTACAAAACGAACTCTGAAAATGTTGGAACTTGGCATGGTATCATCATTTCACCCGCATAGCATGTGCAAAAGAGTAGAGAGGGTCACGGCGAAAACTGGACGCACCTCGTGTCCAAACTGGACAATCTCTTTCGGAGTATCAGGGTTTCGGACGAGAACTCATCTGTTACACGGGCACTTCAATGTTTTTTAAACTTATTTGTACTCCAGCCTATTTTTGTGTTCAGTATGCATCTTTCAAAGCGACGTCATCAATTTCCAACACGT
>NC_057805.1:243713745-243714266 GCF_018294505.1 Triticum aestivum
GGTGAAATTGAAAATCACTAGAAAATGAACTCTGAAAATGTTGGAACTTGGCATGGTATCATCATTTCGCCCGCATAGCACGTGCAAAAGAGTAGAGAGGGTCACGGCGAAAACTGGACGCACCTCGTGTACAAACTGGACAATCTCTTTCGAAGTATCAGGGTTTCGGACGAGAACTCATCTGTTACACGGGCACTTCAATGTTTTTTAAACTTATTTGAACTCCAGCCTATTTTTGCATTCAGTATGCATCTTTCAAAGCGACATCATCAATTTCCAACACGTTCTGACATCAATTGCTGTTTTTCAGTCATTTACCGATTTGTTTAGAGAGCTAAATGGCGGTGAAATTGAAAATCACTACAAAATGAACTCAGAAAATGTTGGAACTTGGGATGGTATCATCATTTCACCCGCATAGCATGTGCAAAAGATTAGAGAGGGTCACGGCGAAAACTGGACACACCTCGTGTACAAACTGGACAATCTCTTTCGGAGTATCAGGGTTTCGGATGAGAACT
>NC_057805.1:243714366-243715555 GCF_018294505.1 Triticum aestivum
TAAATGACGGTGAAATTGAAAATCACTACAAAATGAACTCTGAAAATGTTGGAACTTGGCATGGTATCATCATTTCGCCCGCATAGCATGTGCAAAAGACTAGAGAGGGTCACGGTGAAAACTGGACGCACCTCGTGTCCAAACTGCACAATCTCTTTCGGAGTATCAGGGTTTCGGACGAGAACTCATCTGTTACACGGGCACTTCAATGCTTTTTAAACTTATTTGAACTCCAGCCTATTTTTGCGTTCCGTATGCATCTTTCAAAGCGACGTCATCAATTTACAACACGTTCTGACATCATTTGCTGTTTTTCAGTCAATTACTGATTTGTTTAGGGAGCTAAATTACGGTGAAATTGAAAATCACTACAAAATGAACTCTGAAAATGTTGGAACTTGACATGGAATCATCATTTCGCCCGCATAGCATGTGCAAAAGAGTAGAGAGGGTCACGGCGAAAACTGGACGCACCTCGTGTCCAAACTGCACAATCTCTTTCGGAGTATCAGAGTTTCGGACGAGAACTCATCTGTTACACGGGCACTTCAATGCTTTTTAAACTTATTTGAACTCCAGCCTATTTTTGCATTCAGTATGCATCATTCAAAGCGACGTCATCAATTTCCACCATGTTCTGACATCATTTGCTGTTTTTCAGTCATTTACCGATTTGTTTAGGGAGCTAAATGACGGTGAAATTGAAAATCACTACAAAATGAACTCTGAAAATGTTGGAACTTGGCATGATATCATCATTTCGCCCGCATAGCATGTGCAAAAGAGTATAGAGGGTCACGGTGAAAACTGGACGCACCTCGTGTACAAACTGGACAATCTCTTTCGGAGTATCAGGGTTTCGGACGAGAACTCATCTGTTACACGGGCACTTCAATGTTTTTTAAACTTATTTGAACTCCAGCCTATTTTTGCGTTCAGTATGCATCTTTCAAAGCGACGTCATCAATTTCCAACACGTTCTGACATCATTTGCTGTATTTCAGTCATTTACTGATTTGTTTAGGGAGCTAAATGACGGTGAAATTGAAAATCACTACAAAACGAACTCTGAAAATGTTGGAACTTGGCATGGTATCATCATTTCACCCGCATAGCATGTGCAAAAGAGTAGAGAGGGTCACGGCGAAAACTGGACGCACCTCGTGTCCAAACTGGACAATATCTTTCG
>NC_057805.1:243715565-243716171 GCF_018294505.1 Triticum aestivum
TTCGGAGTATTAGGGTTTCGGACGAAAACTCATCTGTTACACGGGCACTTCAATGTTTTTTAAACTTATTTGAACTCCAGCCTATTTTTGCGTTCAGTATGCATCTTTGAAAGCGACGTCATCAATTTCCAACACGTTCTGACATCATTTGCTGTTTTTCAGTCATCTACCGATTTGGTTATAGAGCTAAATGACGGTGAAATTGAAAATCACTACAAAATGAACTCTGAAAATGATGGAACTTGGCATGGTATCATCATTTCGCCCGCATAGCATGTGCAAAAGAGTAGAGAGGGTCACGGCGAAAACTGGACGCACCTCGTGTACGAACTGGACAATCTCTTTCGGAGTATCAGGGTTTCGGACGAGAACTCATCTGTTACACGGGCACTTCAATGTTTTTTAAACTTATTTGCACTCCAGCCTATTTTTGCGTTGAGTATGCATCTTTCAAAGCGACGTCATCAATTTCCAACACGTTCTGACATCATTTGCTGTTTTTCAGTCATTTACCGATTTGTTTATAGAGCTAAATGACGGTGAAATTGAAAATCACTACAAAATGAACTCTGAAAATGTTGGAACTTGGCATGGTATCATCATTTC
>NC_057805.1:243718151-243718716 GCF_018294505.1 Triticum aestivum
GGACAATCTCTTTCGGAGTATCAGGGTTTCGGACGAGAACTCATCTGTTACCCAGGCACTTCAATGTTTTTTAAACTTATTTGAACTCCAGCCTATTTTTGCATTCAGTATGCATCTTTCAAAGCGACGTCATCAATTTCCAACACGTTCTGACATCATTTGCTGTTTTTCAGTCATTTACCGATTTGTTTAGAGAGCTAAATGACGTTGAACTTGAAAATCACTACAAAATGAACTCTGAAAATGTTGGACCTTGGCATGGTATCATCATCTCGCCCGCATAGCAGGTGCAAGATAGTAGAGAGGGTCACGGCGAAAACTGGACGCACCTCGTGTACAAACTGGACAATCTCTTTCGGAGTATCAGGGTTTCGGACGAGAACTCATCTGTTACACGGGCACTTCAATGTTTTTTAAACTTATTTGAACTCCAGCCTATTTTTGGGTTCAGTATGCATCTTTCAAAGCGACGTCATCAATTTCCAACACGTTCTGACATCATTTGCTGCTTTTCAGTCATTTACCGATTTGTTTAGGGAGCTAAATGACGTTGAACTTGAAAATC
>NC_057805.1:243719017-243719512 GCF_018294505.1 Triticum aestivum
GTTCAGTATGCATCATTCAAAGCGACGTCATCAGTTTCCAACACGTTCTGACATCAATTGCTGTTTTTCAGTCATTTATCGATTTGGTTAGAGAGCTAAATGACGGTGAAATTGAATATCACTACAAAATGAACTCTGAGAATGTTGGAACTTGGCATGGTATCATCATTTCGCCCGCATAGCATGTGCAAAAGAGTAGAGAGGGTCACGGCAAAAACTGGACGCACCTCGTGTACGAACTGGACAATCTCTTTCGGAGTATCAGGGTTTCGGACCAGAACTCATCTGTTACACGGGCACTTAAATGTTTTTTAAACTTATTTGAACTCCAGCCTATTTTTGTGTTCAGTATGCATCTTTCAAAGCGACGTCATCAATTTCCAACATGTTCTGACATCATGTGCTGTTTTTCAGTCATCTACCGATTTTTTTAGAGAGCTAATTGACGGTGAAATTGAAAATCACTACAAAATGAACTCTGAAAATGTTGGAACT
>NC_057805.1:243722198-243722484 GCF_018294505.1 Triticum aestivum
TTTCAAAGCGACGTCATCAATTTCCAAAACGTTCTGACATCATGTGCTGTTTTTCAGTCATCTACCGATTTTTTTAGAGAGCTAAATGACGGTGAAATTGAAAATCACTACAAAATGAACTCTGAAAATGTTGGAACTTGGCATGGTATCATCATTTCGCCAGCATAGCATGTGCAAAAGAGTAGAGAGGGTCACGGCGAAAACTAGACGCAGCTCGTGTACGAACTGGACAATCTCTTTCGGAGTATCAGGGTTTCGGACGAGAACTCATCTGTTACACGGGCAC
>NC_057805.1:243722834-243723355 GCF_018294505.1 Triticum aestivum
CAATTTGCAACATGTTCTGACATCATTTGCTGTTTTTCAGTCATCTACCGATTTGTTTAGAGAGCTAAATGACGGTGAAATTGAATATCACTACAAAATGAACTCTGAAAATTTTGGAACTTGGCATGGTATCATCATTTCACCCGCATAGCATGTGCAAAAGAGTAGAGAGGGTCACGGCGAAAACTGGACGCACCTCGTGTACGAACTGGACAATCTCTTTCGAAGTATCAGGGTTTCGGACGAGAACTCATCTGTTACACGGGCGCTTCAATGTTCTTTAAACTTATTTGAACTCCAGCATATTTTTGCGTTCAGTATGCATCTTTGAAAGCGACGTCATCAATTTCCAACACGTTCTGACATCATATGCTGTTTTTCAGTCATTTACCGATTTGTTTAGAGAGCTAAATGACGGTGAAATTGAAAATCACTACAAAATGAACTCTGAAAATTTTGGAACTTAGCATGGTATCATCATTTCGCCCGCATAGCATGTGCAAAAGGGTAGAGTGGGTCAC
>NC_057805.1:243723365-243723968 GCF_018294505.1 Triticum aestivum
TGTTTTTCAGTCATTTACCGATTTGTTTAGAGAGCTAAATGACGGTGAAATTGAAAATCACTACAAAATGAACTCTGAAAATGTTGGAACTTGGCATGGTATCATCATTTCGCCCGCATAGCATGTGCAAAAGAGTAGAGTGGGTCACGGCGAAAACTGGACGCACCTCGTGTACGAACTGGACAATCTCTTTCGGAGTATCAGGGTTTCGGACGAGAACTCATCTGGCACACGGGCACTTCAATGTGTTTTAAACTTATTTGAACTCCAGCCTATTTTTGCGTTCGGTATGCATCTTTCAAAGCGACATCATCAATTTCCAACACGTTCTGACATCATCTGCTGTTTTTCAGTCATTTACCGATTTGTTTAGAGAGCTAAATGACGGTGAAATTGAAAATCACTACAAAATGAACTCTGAAAATGTTGGAACTTGGCATGGTATCATCATTTCGCCCGCATAGCATGTGCAAAAGAGTAGAGAGGGTCACGACGAAAACTGGACGCACCTCGTGTACGAACTGGACAATCTCTTTCGGAGTATCAGGGTTTCAGACGAGAACTCATGTGTTACATGGGCACTTCAATGTTTTTTAAACTTAT
>NC_057805.1:243723978-243725302 GCF_018294505.1 Triticum aestivum
GTCATCAATTTCCAACACGTTCTGACATCATATGCTGTTTTTCAGTCATTTACCGATTTGTTTAGAGAGCTAAATGACGGTGAAATTGAAAATCACTACAAAATGAACTCTGAAAATGTTGGAACTTGGCATGGTATCATCATTTCGCCCGCATAGCATGTGCAAAAGAGTAGAGAGGGTCACGGCGAAAACTGGACGCACCTCGTGTACGAACTGGACAATCTCTTTCGGAGTATCAGGGTTTCAGACGAGAACTCATCTGGCACACGGGCACTTCAATGTTTTTTAAACTTATTTGAACTCCAGCCTATTTTTGCGTTCGGTATGCATCTGTCAAAGCGACATCATCAATTTCCAACACGTTCTGACATCATCTGCTGTTTTTCAGTCAACTACTGATTTGTTTAGAGAGCTAAATGACGGTGAAATTCAAAATCACTACAAAATGAACTCTGAAAATGTTGGAACTTGGCATGGTATCATCATTTCGCCCGCATAGCATGTGCAAAAGAGTAGAGAGGGTCACGGCAAAAACTCGACGCACCTCGTGTACAAACTGGACAATCTCTTTCGGAGTATCAGGGTTTCGGACGAGAACTCATCTGTTACATGGGCACTTCAATGTTTTTTAAACTTATTTGAACTCCAGCATATTTTTGCATTCAATATGCATCTTTGAAAGCGACGTCATCAATTTCCAACACGTTCTGACATCATATGTTGTTTTTCAGTCATTTACCGATTTGTTTAGAGAGCTAAATGACGGTGAAATTGAAAATCACTACAAAATGAACTCTGAAAATGTTGGAACTTGGCATGGTATCATCATTTCGCCCGCATAGCATGTGCAAAAGAGTAGAGTGGGTCACGGCGAAAACTGGACGCACCTCGTGTACGAACTGGACAATCTCTTTCGGAGTATCAGGGTTTCGGACGAGAACTCATCTGGCACACGGGCACTTCAATGTGTTTTAAACTTATTTGAACTCCAGCCTATTTTTGCGTTCGGTATGCATCTTTCAAAGCGACATCATCAATTTCCAACACGTTCTGACATCATCTGCTGTTTTTCAGTCATTTACCGATTTGTTTAGAGAGCTAAATGACGGTGAAATTGAAAATCACTACAAAATGAACTCTGAAAATGTTGGAACTTGGCATGGTATCATCATTTCGCCCGCATAGCATGTGCAAAAGAGTAGAGAGGGTCACGACGAAAACTGGACGCAACTCGTGTACGAACTGGACAATCTCTTTCGGAGTATCAGGGTTTCAGACGAGAACTCATGTGTTACATGGGCACTTCAATGTTTTTTAAACTTAT
>NC_057805.1:243725312-243725805 GCF_018294505.1 Triticum aestivum
AACGATTTGTTTAGAGAGCTAAATGACGGTGAAATTGAAAATCACTACAAAATGAACTCTGAAAATGTTGGAACTTGGCATGGTATCATCATTTCGCCCGCATAGCATGTGCAAAAGAGTAGAGAGGGTCACGGCGAAAACTGGATGCACCTCGTGTACGAACTGGACAATCTCTTTCGGAGTATTAGGGTTTCGGACGAGAACTCATCTGTTACACGGGCACTTCAATGTTTTTTAAACTTATTTGAACTCCAGCCTATTTTTGCGTTCAGTATGCATCTTTCAAAGCGATGTCATCAATTTCCAACACGTTCTGACATCATCTGCTGTTTTTCAGTCATCTACCAATTTGTTTAGAGAGCTAAATGACGGTGAAATTGAAAATCACTACAAAAAAACTCTGAAAATGTTGGAACTTGGCATGTTATCATCATTTCGCCCGCATAGCATGTGCAAAAGAGAAGAGAGGGTCACGGCAAAAACTGGACGCACC
>NC_057805.1:243725815-243726622 GCF_018294505.1 Triticum aestivum
ACAATCTCTTTCGGAGTATCAGGGTGTCGGACGAGAACTCATCTGTTAAACGGGCACTTCAATGTTTTTTAAACTTATTTGAACTCCAGCCTATTTTTGCGTTCAGTATGCATCTTTCAAAGCGACGTCATCAATTTCCAACATGTTCTGACATCAATTGCTATTTTTTAGTCATTTATCGATTTGTTTAGAGAGCTAAATGACGGTGAAATTGAAAATCACTACAAAATGAACTCTGAAAATGTTGGAACTTGGCATGGTATCATCATTTCGCCCGCATAGCATGTGCAAAAGAGTAGAGAGGGTCACGGCGAAAACTGGACGCACCTCGTGTACAAACTGGACAATCTCTTTCGGAGTATCGGGGATTCGGATGAGAACTCATCTGTTACACAGGCACTTCAATGTTTTTTAAACTTATTTGAACTCCAGCCTAGTTTTGCGTTCAATATGCATCTTTCAAAGCGACGTCATCAATTTCCAACACGTTCTGACATCATGTGCTGTTTTTCAGTCATCTACCGATTTGTTTAGAGAGCTAAATGGCGGTGAAATTGAAAATCACTACAAAATGAACTCTGAAAATGTTGGAACTTGGCATGGTATCATCATTTCGCCCGCATAGCATGTGCAAAAGAGTAGAGAGGGTCACGGCGAAAACTGGACGCACCTCGTGTACAAACTGGACAATCTCTTTCGGAGTATCAGGGTTTCAGATGAGAACTCATCTGTTACACCGGCACTTCAATGTTTTTTAAACTTACTTGAACTCCAGCCTTTTTTTGCGTTCAGTATGCATCATTCAAA
>NC_057805.1:243729189-243729754 GCF_018294505.1 Triticum aestivum
GGACAATCTCTTTCGGAGTATCAGGGTTTCGGACGAGAACTCATCTGTTACCCAGGCACTTCAATGTTTTTTAAACTTATTTGAACTCCAGCCTATTTTTGCATTCAGTATGCATCTTTCAAAGCGACGTCATCAATTTCCAACACGTTCTGACATCATTTGCTGTTTTTCAGTCATTTACCGATTTGTTTAGAGAGCTAAATGACGTTGAACTTGAAAATCACTACAAAATGAACTCTGAAAATGTTGGACCTTGGCATGGTATCATCATCTCGCCCGCATAGCAGGTGCAAGATAGTAGAGAGGGTCACGGCGAAAACTGGACGCACCTCGTGTACAAACTGGACAATCTCTTTCGGAGTATCAGGGTTTCGGACGAGAACTCATCTGTTACACGGGCACTTCAATGTTTTTTAAACTTATTTGAACTCCAGCCTATTTTTGGGTTCAGTATGCATCTTTCAAAGCGACGTCATCAATTTCCAACACGTTCTGACATCATTTGCTGCTTTTCAGTCATTTACCGATTTGTTTAGGGAGCTAAATGACGTTGAACTTGAAAATC
>NC_057805.1:243732669-243733751 GCF_018294505.1 Triticum aestivum
CTCCAGCCTATTTTTGCGTTCAGTATGCATCATTCAAAGTGACGTCATCAATTTCCAACACGTTCTGACATCATTTGCTGTTTTTCAGTCATGTAACGATTTGTTTAGAGAGCTAAATGACGGTGAAATTGAAAATCACTACAAAATGAACTCTGAAAATGTTGGAACTTGGCATGGTATCATGATTTCGCCCGCATAGCATGTGCAAAAGAGTAGAAAGGGTCACGGCGAAAACTGGAGGCACCCCGTGTACGAACTGGACAATCTCTTTCGGAGTATCAGGGTTTCGGACGAGAACTCATCTGTTACACGGGCACTTCAATGATTTTTAAAGTTATTTGAACTCCAGCCTATTTTTGCGTTCTGTATGCATCTTTCAAAGCGACGTCGTCAATTTCCAACACGTTCTGACATCATTTGCTGTTTTTTAGTCATTTACCGATTTGTTTAGAGAGCTAAATGACGGTGAAATTGAAAATCACTACAAAATGAACTCTGAAAATGTTGGAACTTGGCATGGTATCATCATTTCGCCCGCATAGCATGTGCAAAAGAGAAGAGAGGGTCACGGCGAAAACTGGACGCACCTCGTGTACAAACTGGACAATCTCTTTCGGAGTATCGGGGTTTCGGACGAGAACTCATCTGTTACACGGGCACTTCAATGTTTTTTAAACTTATTTGCACTCCAGCCTATTTTCGCGTTTAGTATGCATCTTTCGAAGTGACGTCATCAATTTCCAACACGTTTTGACATCATTTGCTGTTTTTCAGTCATTTACCGATTTGTTTAGAGAGCTAAATGATGGTGAAATTGAAAATCACTACAAAATGAACTCTGAAAATGTTGGAACTTGGCATGGTATCATCATTTCGCCCGCATAGCATGTGCAAAAGAGTAGAGAGGGTCACGGCGAAAACTGGACGCACCTCGTGTACAAACTAGACAATCTCTTTCGGAGTATCAGGGTTTCGGACGAGAACTCATCTGTTACACGGGCACTTCAATGTTTTTTAAACTTATTTGAACTCCAGCCTATTTTTGCGTTCAGTATGCATCTCTCAAAGCGACGTCATCAATT
>NC_057805.1:243733851-243734354 GCF_018294505.1 Triticum aestivum
TGCGTTCAGTATGCATCATTCAAAGTAACGTCATCAATTTCCAACACGTTCTGACATCATTTGATGTTTTTCAGTCATTTACCGATTTGTTTAGAGAGCTAAACGACGGTGAAATTGAAAATCACTACAAAATGAACTCTGAAAATGTTGGAACTTGGCATGGTATCATCATTTCGCCCGCATAGCATGTGCAAAAGTGTAGAGAGGGTCATGGCGAAAACTGGACGCACCTCGTGTACAAACTGGACAATCTCTTTCAGAGTATCAGGGTTTCGGACGAGAACTCATCTGTTACACGGGCACTTCAATGTTTTTTTAACTTATTTGAACTCCAGCCTATTTTTGCGTTTAGTATGCATCTTTCGAAGCGACGTCATCAATTTCCAACATGTTCTGACATCAATTGTTGTTTTTCAGTCATTTACCGATCTGTTTAGAGAGCTAAATAACGGTGAAATTGAAAATCACTACAAAATGAACTCTGAAAATGTTGGAACTTGGCA
>NC_057805.1:243736213-243736708 GCF_018294505.1 Triticum aestivum
GTTCAGTATGCATCATTCAAAGCGACGTCATCAGTTTCCAACACGTTCTGACATCAATTGCTGTTTTTCAGTCATTTATCGATTTGGTTAGAGAGCTAAATGACGGTGAAATTGAATATCACTACAAAATGAACTCTGAGAATGTTGGAACTTGGCATGGTATCATCATTTCGCCCGCATAGCATGTGCAAAAGAGTAGAGAGGGTCACGGCAAAAACTGGACGCACCTCGTGTACGAACTGGACAATCTCTTTCGGAGTATCAGGGTTTCGGACCAGAACTCATCTGTTACACGGGCACTTAAATGTTTTTTAAACTTATTTGAACTCCAGCCTATTTTTGTGTTCAGTATGCATCTTTCAAAGCGACGTCATCAATTTCCAACATGTTCTGACATCATGTGCTGTTTTTCAGTCATCTACCGATTTTTTTAGAGAGCTAATTGACGGTGAAATTGAAAATCACTACAAAATGAACTCTGAAAATGTTGGAACT
>NC_057805.1:243740268-243740889 GCF_018294505.1 Triticum aestivum
CAAACTGGACAATCGCTTTCGGAGTATCAGGGTTTCGGACGAGAACTCATCTGTTACACGGGCACTTCAATGTTTTTTAAACTTATATGAACTCCAGCCTATTTTTGCGTTCAGTATGCATCTTTCAAAGCGACGTCATCAATTTCAAACACGTTCTGACATCAATTGTTGTTTTTCAGTCATTTACCGATTTGTTTAGAGAGCTAAATGACGGTGAAATTGAAAATCACTACAAAATGAACTCTGAAAATTTTGGAACTTGCCATGGTATCATCATTTTGCCCGCATAGCATGTGCAAAAGAGTAGAGAGGGTCATGGCGAAAACTGGACGCACCTCGTGTACAAACTGGACAATCTCTTTCGGAGTATCAGGGTTTCGGACGAGAACTCATCTGTTACACGGGCACTTCAATGTTTTTTAAACTTATTTGAACTCCAGCCTATTTTTGTGTTCAGTATGCATCTTTGAAAGCGACGTCATCAATTTCCAACATGTTCTGACATCAATTGCTATTTTTCAGTCATTTACCGATTTGTTTAGGGAGCTAAATAACGGTAAAATTGAAAATCACTACAAAATGAACTCTGAAAATGTTGGAACTTGGCATGGTATCATCATT
>NC_057805.1:243740899-243742112 GCF_018294505.1 Triticum aestivum
CCGTTACACGGGCACTTCAATGTTTTTTAAACTTATTTGAACTCCAGCCTATTTTTGCGTTCAGTATGCATCATTCAAAGCGACGTCATCAATTTCCAACACGTTCTGACATCATTTGCTGTTTTTCACTCATTTACCGATTTGTTTAGAGAGCTAAATGACGGTGAAATTGAAAATCACTACAAAATGAACACTGAAAATGTTGGAACTTGGCACGGTATCATCATTTCACCCGCATAGCATGTGCAAAAGAGTAGAGAGGGTCACGGCGAAAACTAGACGCACCTCGTGTACAAACTGGACAATCTCTTTCGGAGTATCAGGGTTTCGGACGAGAACTCATCTGTTACACGGGCACTTCAATGTTTTTTAAACATATTTGAACTCCAGCCACTTTTTGCGTTCAGTATGCATCATTCAAAGCGACGTCATCAATTTCCAACACGTTTTGACATCATTTGCTGTTTTTCAGTCATTTACCGATTTGTTTACAGAGCTAAATGACGGTGAAATTGAAAATCACTACAAAATGAACTCTGAAAATGTTGGAACTTGGCATGGTATCATCATTTCGCCCGCATAGCATGTGCAAAACAGTAGAGATGGTCACGGCGAAAACTGGACGCACCTCGTGTACAAACTGGACAATCTCTTTCGGAGTATCAGGGTTTCGGACGAGAACTCAACTGTTACACGAGCACTTCAATGTTTTTTAAACTTATTTCAACTCCAGCCTATTTTTGCATTCAGTATGCATCATTCAAAGCGACGTCATCAATTTCCAACACGTTCTGACATCAGGTGCTGTTTTTCAGTCATTTAGCGATTTATTTAGAGAGCTAAATGACCGTGAAATTGAAAATCACTACAAAATGAACTCTGAAAATGTTGGAACTTGGCATGGTATCATCATTTCACCCGCATAGCATGTGCAAAAGAGTACAGAGGGTCACGGCGAAAACTGGACGCACCTCGTGTACAAACTGGACAATCTCTTTCGGAGTATCAGGGTTTCGGCCGAGCACTCATCCGTTACACGGGCACTTCAATGTTTTTTAAACTTATTTGAACTCCAGCCTATTTTTGCGTTCAGTATGCATCATTCAAAGCGACGTCATCAATTTCCAACACGTTCTGACATCATTTGCTGTTTTTCACTCATTTACCGATTTGTTTAGAGAGCTAAATGACGGTGAAATTGAAAATCACTACA
>NC_057805.1:243742953-243743866 GCF_018294505.1 Triticum aestivum
ATATCACTAAAAAATGAACTCTGAAAATGTTGGAACTTGGCATGCTATCATCATTTCGCCCCGCATAGCATGTGCAAAAGACTAGAGGGTCACGGCGAACACTGGACGCACCTCGTGTACAAACTGGACAATCTCTTTCGGAGTATCAGGGTTTCGGACGAGAACCCATTTGTTACACGGGCACTTCAATGTTTTTTAAACTTATTTGAACTCCAGCCTATTTTTGCGTTGAGTATGCATCATTCAAAGCGACGTCATCAATTTCCAACACGTTCTAACATCATTTGCTGTTTTTCAGTCATTTACCGATTTGTTTAGAGAGCTAAATGCCGGTGAAATTGAAAACCACTACAAAATGAACTCTAAAAATGTTGGAACTTGGCATGGTATCATCATTTCGCCTGCATAGCATGTGCAAAAGAGTAGAGAGGGTCACGGCGAAAACTGGACGCACCTCGTGTACAAACTGGACAATCTCTTTCGGAGTATCAGGGTTTCGGACGAGAACTCATCTGTTACACGGGCACTTCAATGTTTTGTAAACTTATTTGAACTCCAGCCTATTTTTGCGTTCAGTATGCATCTTTCAAAGCGACGTCATCAATTTCCAACACGTTCTGACATCAATTGCTGTTTTTCAGTCATTTACGATTTGTTTAGGGAGCTAAATGACGGTGAAATTGCATATCACTACAAAATGAACTCTGAAAATGTTGGAACTTGGCATGGTATCATCATTTCGCCCGCATAGCATGTGCAAAAGAGTAGAGAGGGTCACAGCGAAAATTGGACGCACCTCGTGTACAAACTGGACAATCTCTTTCGGAGTATCAGGGTTTCGGACGAGAACTCATCTGTTACACGGGCACTTCAATGTTTTTTAAACTTATTGGAACTCCAGCCTATTTTTGCG
>NC_057805.1:243743876-243744409 GCF_018294505.1 Triticum aestivum
ATATTTGAACTCCAGCCAATTTTTGCATTCAGTATGCATCATTCAAAGCGACGTCATCAATTTCCAACACGTTCTGACATCATTTGCTGTTTTTCAGTCATTTACCGATTTGTTTAGAGAGCTAAATGAAGGTGAAATTGAAAATCACTACAAAATGAACTCTGAAAATGTTGGAACTTGGCATGGTTTCATCATTTCGCCCGCATAGCATGTGCAAAAGAGTAGAGAGGGTCACGGCGAAAACTGGACGCACCTCGTGTACAAACTGGACAATCTCTTTCGGAGTATCAGGGTTTCGGACGAGAAACTCATCTGTTACACGGGCACTTCAATGTTTTTTAAATTTCTTTTGAACTCCAGGCTATTTTTGCGTTCAGTATGCATCTTTCAAAGCGATGTCATCAATTTCCAACATGTTCTAACATCATTTGCTGTTTTTCAGTCATTTACCGGTTTGTTTAGAGAGCTAAATGACGGTGAAATTGAAAATCACTATAAAATGAACTCTGAAAATGTTGGAACTTGGCATGGTA
>NC_057805.1:243749627-243750642 GCF_018294505.1 Triticum aestivum
GTGAAATTGAAAATCACTACAAAATGAACTCTGAAAATGTTGGAACTTGGCATGGTATCATCATTTCGCCCGCATAGCATGTGAAAAAGAATAGAGAGGGTCACGACGAAAACTGGATGCACCTCGTGTACAAACTGGACAATCTCTTTCGGAGTATCAGGATTTCGGACGAGAACTCATCTCTTACACGGGCACTTCAATGTTTTTTAAACTTATTTGAACTCCAGGCTATTTTTGCGTTCAGTATGCATCATTCAAAGCGACGTCATCAATTTCTAACACGTTCTGACATCATTTGCTGTTTTTCAGTCATTTACCGATTTGTTTAGAGAGCTAAATGACGGTGAAATTGAAAATCACTACAAAATGAATAGCAGAAAATAAATAATGCAGAAAAGAAAAGTAAATATATAATTTTTGTTATATTCACAAAGAAACTAAATACGGCAAAAAAATTACTCGGAAATAAATAGAAGAAAATTATATAAAAAATTGTTGGGGCGCTGCCCGCTAGGCCTGCCAGCCCTAGGGTTTGCAAATACAGGCCCAGAAGGGCCAGCAGGCTCAACGGGCAGCGCGGCAAAGTTAGGCCCAGAAGCCTGCTATAGAGAGGAGTTCGAGACAGCAGCCGCGCCGGGGCTTTTAAACTGGTGCGGGCGCCCCTCGGCTAGCGAGGTGTTGCTAAACTTGCCCGCACCGCTCCTGTGCCAGCGCACACCTTTAGTACCGGGTCGTGGCTCCAACCGGTACTAAAGGGGGGCCTTTAGTACCGGTTGGAGCCACGAACCGGTACTAAAGGAGCAGTTTCCCGCCCCTTGGCCTGGCGAAAATTGGCCTTTAGTACCGGTTGATGGCTCCAACCGGTACTAAAGGCCCCTCATATATATATGGCACTTCCGAAAAATTCAGTTTCATCGACCACCACTGCTTCTCCAACTACTTCGCGCGACATCGCCGCCGCCGCCCCCGCCGCCCGTCGTCGCCGTCACCGCCGTCGCCGTCACAGCCGTCGTCC
>NC_057805.1:243751613-243900811 GCF_018294505.1 Triticum aestivum
CTAATTAAAATATTACTATATGGAACTAGCTACTTTATTTTAGTAAGAAAATTAATAGAACACATTTATTTTTATTAAATGCTTAGTTGAATTAATAGAACTAGTTGAACTAATAGAAGTAGTTGAATTAGTTGAATTAGTTGAATTAATAGAACTAGTAAGTGTTTAATGTCGTATGACGACGAAAAAGATTTCATTAAGTGCGAATTCTGTGAAGACCAGCGCGGCCTGTGCGATAGAAATTTCCTTGTTGATGATAGGCGCTTCAGCATCAAGCTGGATGAGACCTTCGAAGTGGATACAGTAAGTCACAACGACAAGTCTTTTTCGTAATTAAGCATGACTTATATATGCTTCATTTGCTTCAACTTATAATTTTAAATTTTCACTATTCTACTAGCGCATCCCCTGCCATGCAAGAAATTTTGTCTTGGATAAGATAGGTTTCAGTGCTATGGAAACTATGGAGGTAAAGAGAGTTTACCTGAAGACCGAGCATGCTGGTTATACTTTCAACGTCAAATTATAGAATGCAGACACGTACACCTATTTTGAATGCAAAACTTGGCGAGCACTATGCAAGGCTTATGCATTTGAGCCTGATATAGTTATCACCTTTGATATTCGTCCGAAACATGATATTGAAGGTAATAGAGACATCTGGGTCGATGTGCAGACGCCTCCAGTTCCACCATTATGTGAGTTTCTCAACCATATTTATGTCTTTGATATTGTTTATTCAAAAATAGTTGACAACTAATTTCTATTAACAGCTTATTTCCATTCAAGCAAACATGTCCGCCGCTTGGTAGACAGGACCTTCTACTGTCCCAGAGCTAAACTAAACTGCGAGGAGATAAGTCATTATGTTTCATGGCTTGAGGATCTTGATGCTGTTAAGAGAAATCATTTTCCTGAATTTGAAAATCTTAGTACTCAAAACGTGCGACCAATAGTGATCGTATTGAACTACGGTCACATGTATTTAGGAAAGATGGTAAGATTTTTATTATTAGTCCTGAGTGCATCTTTTGCATACATTATTTTTCAAGCTAAACTTTCATTGCTAAGTATATTAATTACTATACGATGTTCTTCAACAGGGACTCCTGATGACAGTTGTGCCTTAGTGGATCGAGACTAAAGGTCGCATGTCAATTGTTATCTTACGGCCAAGATATCCTACAGTGCACATGAGTGCATTCAGGATTTCTGAAAGCGATGAATGCTTAGTAGTGAAAGATTGGAGCAAATTTGTTAACGATCGCAGAGAAGTACTAGGGGGCAGCAATCAGAAGCGTAGCCCACGATTAGCACACAGGTTCATATGCGTGCTCCAGTATGATGAATCAGGAGAGCTATACATGTTCTATGCTATTTTACCTGAGACAGAGCAGAAGGAGTGATTTAGCTAGTTATCATGCTCTTAGTACTTGTTGTCCTCTCATGCGTGTCCGTGTTCTTCGTCCTGAACTTAATCTCAAAGAGTGATTTGCTTTTGTGGTGTTATGAACGCTTATAATATGATGATGATGGTGATGATGAGTTATTATATCATTTATGAAAGAAACCGCATATTAGTTTCAACTGGATGGATCCTAGCTAAGTGATCAAGTATATGCCATATCCATATTACTTAGATCACTAAGTGATCAAGTATATGCCATATCCATATTACTTAGATCACTAAGTGATCAAGTAATATGGATATGGCATATACTTGATCACTTAGCTAGGATCCACATGCATCCAGTCGAAACTAATCTGCGGTACTTTCACCTAATGATTTAACAACTCATTATAATGTAAAACAATCACTAAATTAAATTGAAAACACAAAACTAAAGGAAAAATAAAAAAACCAAAACACACCCAAACATTTAGTACCGGTTGGTGTTACCAACCAGTACTAATGTCCTACACGCACCCGGGCCTGGCTCGTGCCACGTGGTGGCACGTTAGCGCCGGTTCGTGCCAAACTGGTACTAAAGGGGGGGCCTTTAGTCTCCATTCCATTGTGCCGGTTGCAGAACCGACACTAAAGGCCCTTACGAACCGGTGATAAAGGCCGGTTCTGCACTAGTGTGTGCTGCCACGCTCTACAGCCCAATGTAGGAGAGAGGGTCGCAAGTATCAGACTTCGACCTGCTCCCTGGAGTTTCCCCCATCAGGCACCCATCTCGTTCAAGCCGTCAGCCAATCTCCATAGCTTAATAAATAGTAACGTCTAACTGAGCCAGTTAGTTAGATGTGTACACTTGGTGTAGTAGGATCTTTATTTAGTTTGATGCATACACTTGCTCTTTTTTGGTAGCCCTTTTGTAATGTTGGCTGATGTCTGGTTTCGAAGATAGAGCTGCGTCTTTACTCTTCTGGCCTTCTTACTGCTTCTGTTGCACCCCCAGCCCTGGTTGCTGCTGTTGTTTTCAATGTACAATCAGCAATATATTTCAGCTGTTGGTTGAATAAATGTCTTGTTAGAACGACAAACACAATATTTTCGAAGTCATTGCACGGTCCCATCCTTTAGTGCCCCGTACGTAGCGCATACTATTTTTGGTCCGCAACACATTAAATTTTCACTTGTCGATCACATGCATCCCAGTGACAAAGGCCCAATAGAGGAGCCCATAATTAACTGGGAGGGAGGATCTCACACGAACCCGGCTGAGGTACATGCTCACAGTCCCCTAAACATAAACAAATAAAGCTAAATGCTCATGCACCGGCTCTTTAAATTTATGATTTGAAAAGTCAAATTTTGACATGAGCATATTATTTCCTATGAGTGTGTCGTTACATTCGGTCGATAGGCAAAGATAGCGACCAGTCTTTTTCTCCCACCATTTTCTTCCTACAACTAGTGGACCGATGCAAACCATAGTCAATGTGGTAAATTGTTCTGGTCCATTATTATTTTTCGATAAGAATGCCCAACCCAGCCCAACACATTGGCGACACCACTTTATCCGAGGGCTTCTGAATGTGCTCGGCTTCACACCACAAGAAGAAAAATGTCTTAAAAAACCTCAAGAAGAAAAAGGTGCTCCGCAGCATTTTACAATAGGTTGTAGGCATATAAAATTAATTCTTATAATCTAGCATAATGAGTTTTTGGGTTTGACCGGTCCAGCCGCCAAAACCAAACCTGCGCCGGCGGGAGCGCATGTTCCCACCTTCTACGGTTGGTTGCGCTGCCCTGCACGCATCGCTGCCCTATCATACCCTGAAATACTGGCCAGGCCATCCCTCTGCTCCCCCCGACATCCTATTCTTCTCCGGCGATGGCAGCCCACCCTACACCAGAACCAGTGAACCCTCGTACTCCCCTCCGCCTACGGGCACACTGCCGCATCTTCCCCGACTCCTGTTCATTCCCGTCCGAGGCCTCGCCGTCGTCCTCTGCCTTGGTGCGCTCGCAGCAGCGCTGCCATCCGGCCTTGTCAACATAGTGAATCGGGAGAGGACTGTAGTTGTGAGTATGATAGTACGGACCCACCAGGTCCACTCCCGAACGCAGGCAAGTGCCTCTTTACTACTCAGATGCACCCCTCCATTTTTTTACTCTAACCCACCCTGTTGATATCTGGGACCCACATCATTTTCAACGTATAGTCAATTAACGACAGAATTGCACAACGTACATTCAATTAATGACAGAATTGCACAACGCATTTTTTGAGGATTTGTTTGGACGGAGCAGGGTATAAACTGGGTTGTGCGGTCTCTGTGGCCCGTTTATTTTCTCTCACTTATTGGACTGCAAATCTGTCAAGACGAGGATGGATACATTCCGGCCTGGCCAAAATATGGGCAGTAAATCTTAAAAGTAATCTGAAATGGGCCGCAATTCCAAAAACAATATAGCTAATGGGCAATTAGTTCCTTTTTTGTTTTTGCTCTTCACTGATATTTTATATTTCATTGGATTTTAACATAACATAGTATTACTTTATTTTTAAATTAGTTTTAGTATGGCTCTTAATTTTGGGATTAAAAATATTTCATACCCTAGCAAAAATATGCGAACTTTTAAAATTCCGCATATGTTTTAGTTCAAATTTTTAATCCTGGTACTGACCAGAAAATGGGCAGCACGTCTAAAAATGGAAAATGGGTGGCAACAAATTCCATATGAATTAGCAAATGGGCTGTAAATTATAAAAATAATAGCAAATCGGCTCTACATGCCACAAATTTCGAGGCTGACTTGTTTATGCAAGGCTTTGTGAACTTATAGTCAACACACGACTCTAGCGGCAGTGACTGTTGGATGTCCATCCAACGACCGACGTGCTTCTTCAATATCTGATCTTCCTGATCCAGCCGGCTAAACCAGCGCCAGCGGGACTACCTGCTCCCTCCTCTTGTGACCGGATAAACCAGTGCTAGCGGGACTGCCTGCTCCCTCCTCTTGTGGTCGGCTGTGATGCCTCACAGGCTTCACTGGCCCACCCTACTCCCTCTACTGGCCTCGCCATCCCTCTACCCACCCGCACCTCCTGTTATTCTCTGGTGACAATAGCCTCACGCCGCAACCAAACCAGTCAACCGTCATACTCCCCTCAGCATGGGCATCCACTACTGTGTCTTTGCCAGCTCCCAGTCGTTCCATTCCAAGGCCTCACCGTCGTCCACCGCGTTGGTGCTGTAGGCGCGACGTGCTCAACATGGCCAACATTCAACAAACGATAGCCATCAGAATACTGATTTATGTCGAGGGGCTGGCAATAGGGATCCCCATGGTCCATGGCCGCACACAAGCAACTGCCTCCTTATTACGCGAAAAAAATGATTCCTCCCCCTGACATCTGGGGCGCACCAGTTCGGAGGATGACCTGTCAGCCTACTAAGTTGACGCGTACGCAGGGCTTTGTCAACTCAGTCAACAAACGATTCTAGCAGCAGTGACCGTTGGATGTTAATCGAATGGCCCCGCTGCTTCTTCAATCTCTGATGTTCTTCCACCAGCCCAAACCAGCACCGGTGGGAACGCCTACTCCTGCCACCAGTGGCCGGCTGTGCTGCTGCGCAGGCCGCACCGCCCCACCCTCTCCCACCACTGTCCAGGCCTTCCCTCTACTCACCCACACCCACTGTTATTCTCCAGCGATAGCAGCCTGAAACCGCAGCCGAACCAGCCAACCCATGTATTCCCTAGCTCTAGGTCGTTCCCTTCCTAGGTCGCGCCATCGTCCGCCACCTTGGTGCTCTCGGACGGTACGACATCATCAAGGTGGTCAATGAGCGACAACCATCAGAAGAGGACTATACGTGGAGAGGCGGATAGCTGGGTCCATGGTCGCACGAAAGGAAGTGCCTCCTTGGTACGCGCAAAATATGATTCCTCCACCTGACAGCGGGGACCCACCGAAAGGGCCTCTGTATTTCGCGAAAAAACGTTCCTCCCGCTGACAGCTTGGACCCACCAACTATATCTTTGCATGCGAGGAAGTGCCTCCTTATTCCTACCCCTGACACCTCAGACCCACCAACAACATCTTTGCATGCAAGGAAGTGCCTCCTAATTATGAAAAAAATATGATTCTTCCCCCTTTACAGTTGGGACCCACCAGCTATATCTTCACATGCAAGGAAGTGCCTCCTTGTCCTCCCTGACAGCTAGGACCCACCTGGTAGCATACGTAGCGTTATCTGTCTGGTCGCGACCATGTACATACATACTAGTTGATCGGTCTCTCTGCAGCGTTGAACCGTGGCCGAGTAAGGAGTGGCACGTGTCGTAGTAGAGGCGCGGACGTAGCATGCCACACAGACCCGTCTATATCGTGTACACGTACGTACAACCATGTTGCAAGAAAATAAATATGACTACGTACGTACATACGGGCGAGGTCTCTAACACATACAGTAACATCGTCCTGTTCATCGGTAGCCAACCGGCTGGGTCAGAATGGAGGAAACGTTCATCAGGAGGCAGCGAAATGTGTCGTGTTCATCGGGAGCAATCCGGCTTGGACGGAACAGCCAAAACGAGGTCTGGCATACTGCAAAACAGAGGAAACGGACTTCTATTCGAATGCATATAATCGAAACGGGGTCCTGTTGATCGGGAGGGGTATGGCGTATTGCAGAACGGTGGAAACATACTTTTGTTGAGATCCTACGGTCGAAATGGGGTGTTGTTGATCGGGAGGGGTGTGGTGTACCGCAAAACGAAGGAAACGGACTTGTGTTGGAGCGCCTACAGTCGAAATGGGGTCCTGTTCATCTGGAGGGGTGTGGCGTACCGCAAAACAGGACTCCACGGGCTACTGTTCACCCACCATCTAATGCCTCGCTCTAGCCTCCACGGGCTACTGTTCATCCACCGTCGACTTCGTCCAGCCTCCACCTGCTACTTTTCATCCAGCGCGACCTTCCTCCTGCCTCCACTAGGTACTGTTCATCCACAGGCTACTGTTCATCCAGCCTCCACTGGCTACTATTCAACCAGCCCTCCATGGGGTCCTGTTCATCAAGCCCCAACCGGCTCGTGTGTGGCGGCCTCCCCGACCGGGTCCTGTTCATCCAGCGGTAAAGTCCTACTACTACCACGGGGTCCTGTTCATCCACCCCCGACCAGGAACTGTTCATCCAACCACCAACAACGGTTACTGTTCATCAAGAGGCAGCTGGTTCGATCGGCTTCAGTTAGCAGCAGTAGCGAAGGAATCGCTCGTGTTCAGTTAACACCCAAGGGAGCAATCACTCGAGTTCGGTAATGTAGCTAGTGAAATCGCTCGGGTTCAGTAAGCGAACGCCTCGCTCGAGTTCAGTTAGAGACCAATGCCTCGCAGACACACGCGTTACATGTACGAGAGAAACGCGCAAACCACCGTGCATCACTCGGCCCCGACCACCCACCGTAACCGAGAACTCCCCAATATTTTCCTCGCCCTCGCTTCTACCACAATTTTGTCCGTCATGGACGGCCGAAAGAATGTCATGCAGGTGCGTCCCCGACCCGCCCAGGACGAAAAGCCCATTTTTTGTAATGATTTTTTGTTATAGAAGTAGGAGCCCACCACATCTATGATGATACGTGGTTTTGTCACAATTATCGTTATAGAAGTGTCATAAGCATGACAGATTTTTTTCATTCGGCCCATAATGTCACATATGTGTCTTTTTTCGTTGTGTGACTTGATGTTTAGAATTAATAATGATGTCAACGGTCTAGGAAAACATGCTTCCATGGTTCAAACTCAGCTAAAACAAGTTGCTAAGTCATGAAATGATTTGCTTAATGAGATGAATAACAATGTGAATCATCATGTTATTAGACTTATAACTAGAGGGGGTAGAATGACTCAGGAAGCTCTGTATCCTGAAGGTCATCCTAAAAGAATTGAGCAAGATTCTAAGAGAATTAATGTCGATGCACCTAGTTCATCTAAGAAGAAAAAAGAAAAACGACAGGATTTTGCATGCTTCTAGTGAACCTGAGGCAGAAATAACTTCTGAGAATGGTAATGATGTTTCTATTTCTGATGTTGAGACACAATCTGGTGATGAACATACACCTAGTGATAAGGATAATGATGTTCACGTAGATGCTCAACCAGATAATTATGTAGAAATAGAACCGACTATTGATCTTGATAACCGCCCTCCTAAAAATAAAAGATATGATAAAAGTGATTTCATTGCTAGAAAACATGGCAACGAAAGAGAACCATGTGTTCAGAAACCCATGCCATTCCCAACTAAACCACCTAACAATAAAGATGAGGAAGAATTTGAATGCTTTGTTGAAATGCTTAGGCCAGTCTTTTTGCGTACTCGTTTGACTGATATTTTAAAGATGGCCCCATATGCTAAGTATATAAAAGATATTGTCACAAATAAATGAAAGATACCTAAAGCTAAACTTTCCACCATGCTTGCAAACTATTCTTTTAAGGGTGGAGTACCTAAGAAACTAGGAGATTCAGAATACCCACTATACTGATACGTCCATTTTGCATTATGTTTTTATGTTCATATTTATTTATTATGGGATATTATTTCACATTATGGTACGATACTTATGCCTTTTCTCTCTTATTTTACAAGATTTACATGAAGAGGGAGAATGCCGACAGCTGGAATTCTGGACCGGAAAGGAGCAAATCTGAGATACCTATTCTGCACAACTCCGAATGTCCTGAAACTTTACGGAGAATTGTTTTGGAATATATAGAAAATATTTTGCGAAGAAACAACAGAAAGGGACCCACCAGGGGGTGCTACTTCTTGAGCTTGCGTTGTTTTTTCCCTTGAAGAGGAAAGGGTGATGCAGCAAAGTAGAGATAAGTATTTCCCTCAGTTTAAGAACGAAGGTATCAATCAAGTAGGAGGTACACGCAAGTCTCCAATCTATGCACCTGCACAAACAATCAAACACTTGCACCCAACGCGATAAAGGGGTTGTCAATCCCTTCACGGTCACTTGCAAGGATGAGATGTGAGAGATAGATATAAAAGATTACTAAAACACAAAACAAGATAAAAGTAAATAAATTACAGCAAGGTATTTTTTGGTTTTTTGGTTTATAGTTCTGAAAAATATATATCCGGGGGCCATAGGTTTCACTAGAGGCCTCTCTCTTGAAAGAAAATAATACGGTGGGTGAACAAATCACTATCGAGCAATTGATAGAAAAGTGCAAGGTTATGACGATATCCATGGAAATGATTATGAATATAGGCATCACGTCTATGTCAAGTAGACCAAAACGATTTTGCATCTACTACTATTCCTCCACACATCGACTGCTATCCAGTATGCATCTAGAGTATTAAGTTCATAAGAATGGAGTAATGCCTTAAGTAAGATGACATCATGTAGAGGGATAAACTAAAGCAATATGATGAAAACCCCATCTTTTTACCCTTGATGGAAACAATACAGTACGTGCCTTGCTACCCTACTTTGTGACTAGGTGAGGACACCGCAAGATTGAACCCAAAACTAAGCACCTCTCCCATTGCAAGAAGAACCAATCTCGTTGGCCAAACCAAACCGATAATTCAAAGAGAAATACAAAGATATCAAATCATGTATATAAGAATTCAGAAAAGACTCAAATAATATTCATAGATAATATGATCATAAATCTACAATTTATCGGATCTCGACAAACACACCACAAAAGAATATTACATCGGATAGAACTCCAAGAACATCAAGGAGAACATTGTATTGAAGATCAAATAGAGAGAAGAAGCCATCTAGCTACTAGCTATGGACCTGTAGGTTTTTGGTAAAGTACTCACGCTTCATTGGAAGGGCAATAGAGTTGATGTACATGCCCTGCGTGATCGAATCCCCCTCCGGCAGGATGCCGGAAAAGGCCCCAAGATGGGATCTCACGGAAATAGAGGCTTGCGGCAGCAGAAAAATATTTTGGTGGACGCTTTTTGTCATTTGGGAATATTTTGGAATTTATAGCGAAAGAATTAGGGTTGGAGGAGTCTCCATCGTATCTATAGTTTTTGATTGTTTCATGCCAATACTCTACAACTTTCATATACTTTTGGCAACTTTTTATACTATTTTCGGGACTAACATATTGATCCAGTGCCCAGTGAAATTCCTGTTTGTTGCATGTTTTTTGTTTCGCAGAAAATCCATATCAAATGGAGTCCAAACGCGATAAAAACTTACGGAGATTTTTTTGGAATATACGTGATTTGTGGGAAAAAGAATCAACGCGAGACGATGCCCGAGGCGGCGGCAAGGCAGGGGGCGCACCCTGGACCCTTGTGGCCACCCTGGAAGGCGGTTTGTGCCTTCTACGACTGCAAGAAAGCAAATATCCAGATAAAAATCATGTTAAAATTTCAGCCCAATCGTAGTTACGGATCTCCGAGAATTTAAGAAACGGTGAAAGGCCAGAATGTGGGAGCACGGAAATAGAAGGAAACAGAGAGAGAGATCCAATCTAGGATGGGCTCTCGCCCCTCCGCCACCATGGAGGCCATGGACCAGAAGGGAAACCATCCTCCCATCTACGGGGGAGTTGAAGGAAGAAGAAGAAGGAGGGGGGCTCTCTCCCGGTGGCGCCGGAATGTCGCCGGGGCCATCATCGTGACGGCGATCTACACCAATAACTTCGCCGCCGTCATCTCCAACTCTCTCCCCCTCTATGCAGCGGTGTAACAACTCTTCTCCCCACTGTAATCTCTACGTAAACATGGTGCTCAACGCTATATATTATTTCCCAATGATGTATGGCTATCCTATGATGTTTGAGAAGATCAGTTTTGTCCTATGGGTTGATTGTTGGTCATGATTGGTTTGAGTCGTATGTTTTATTATTGGTGTTGTCCTATGGTTCTATCCGTGTCGCGCAAGCATGAGGGATCCCTATTGTAGGGTTTGCAATATGTTCATGATTCGCTTATGGTGGGTTGCTAGAGTGACAGGAGCTTAAACCCGAGTAAGGGGGTTGTTTGCATATGGGAGTAAAGAGGACTTGATACTTTAATGCTATGGTTGGGTTTTACCTTAATGATCTTTAGTAGTTGCGGATGCTTGCTAGAATTCCAATCATATGTGCATATGATCCAAGTAGAGAAACTATGTTAGCTTTTGCCTCTCTCTCATGTAAAATTGCAATAATGATTACCGGTCCAGTTATCGATTGCATCGGGACAAATAACTTTCTTGTGACAAAAAGCTCTCTACTAAAACTAACTTAGTTGTTTCTTTATGTAAACAACCCCTAGATTTTGTTTACGTGCTCTTTATTATCTTGCAAACCTATCCTACAAAGTGCTTCTAGTTTCATACTTGTTCTAGGTAAAGCGAACATTAAGCGTGCGTAGAGTTGTATCGGTGGTCGACAGAACTTGAGGGAATATTTGTTCTACCTTTAGCTCCTCGTTGGGTTCGACACTCTTACTTATCAAAAGAGGCTACAACTGATCCCCTATACTTGTCGGTTATCAAGTCCTTTTTCTGGCGCCATTGCCGGGGAGCAATAGTATGGGTTGAATATTCTCGTGTGTGCTTGTTTGCTTTATCACTAAGTAGATTTTATTTGCTGTCGTAAGTTATTCTCTATCTTTAGTTATGGATATGGAACATGAAATACCAAAAAAATTAGGTGTACTTGCTACTCATGGAGATGGGGAACCTCCTAAATTCCTCGATGCTCATTATGTGAAAGATATTATGCACTACTTTAATAGTCCTGAGAAAACCCCATTCAATTATATAATGGGAGACACATTGGATCAACGTGAATACTTTAGGGATTATCGCTTGACTCAAAAAGGGAAACCGTTATGGGATCAAATTCATATGTTGCATTGGTATGCTCGGAATTAATGCTTGAGATATGATTATACTTGTTGCTCTAGGATGAAGGCTCCACACCTTCCCTTTTCATATAAATTTAATGATAATGAAACCTTGGCTTCTTATGCTAATGGTATATATGATTACTATGATGTGGAACAAATAGAAGAATTCGTTGCTTTTAAGGGTGCTTATGAAATTGAATCTTTGTATGAAAAGTGTGAAAATCTTGATGATGTTGTTTACAGACCTGAAATTTTTGCTATATTGAAATACTGCTATGAGAATTATGAATATAAAGCCGATATTAATGAGTTTATTGAGCAAGTCTCCGCTGTCTAAGAAGAGACTAATATTTTGCAGGAATCTATGGAAGAACATATTGATGAGACTGTGAGCTCGTTAAATGAAAAAGATGACGAGGAGAGCGAAGAACAAAAGGAGGAAGAGCAGGTTAGCTACCCGTGCCTACCTTCTACTGAGAGTAACTCTTCAACTCATACATTGCTTAATTTCCCTCTGTGCTTATTGAAGGATGAATGCTATGATGATTACTATGATCCCTTGGATTCGTTTGAAATATCACTTTTTGATGAACTATATGCTTGCTATGCTTGTGGCCATGATGCCAATATGAATGATGCTTATGGAGATGAACTTGCTATAGTTTCTTATGTTATGAAAGAAATTGTTGCTATTGCACCCACACATGCTAGTCCTATTATCTTTTTGAATTCTCCCAACTACACTATACGAGAGAAGTTTGTGCTTTCAAGGATTATATTGATGGGTTGCGTTTTACTACTACACAAGATGATTTTGATTAATATAATATGCATGTACTTGCTGCTCCTACTTACAATTATTATGAGAGAGGAACTACATCTCCGCCTCTCCCTGTTTCCAATATGATAAAATTACAAGAAGTTGTTTATGCTATGTATCTGCCTTTACTATGTGTGCATGAATTTTTCTTTTACAACATACTGATGCATAGGAAGAGAGTTAGACTTCGATGTTACATGATATATGTTGTTTTGTGCTCAGTACTAAATCAAAAATCATTGTTAATTAAAATTGGCTTTGATATACCTTGGGATCCGGGTGCATCCATTACTTGAGCACTTTATCCCCAGCTTAATGGCTTTAAAGAAAGCGCTACTAGGGAGACAACCCGAAAGTTTTAGAGAGACATTTATTTCTGTTGAGTGCTTTAAAAAAGTTTTAAAACAAAAAAATAAAGCGGGGATCCTAAAACCCTTTTCAAAAAGAAAAGCGAAAGTGAGAAAGATGAGCATTGTTAAAGTGGGAGCTAGCCTTAAACTTTGTTCATGCCCATGGAAACTTTGTGAACCTCAAAAATAATAATTATCCCCTTGTTCAAACCCATTGCATTATAAAAATAATGTGCCAAGATTTGCCTTTAGGATGATTAGATTGCTTGTTTGGTTTGTGCAATGCAAAAACAGAAACTTTGGCTATAGTGCGTGAATTTACATTTTTTTACTGGTATGTGAAAAACTTCTGAAACTTTTTGCACAGTACTTCTATACAATGGTTTATTTTGTTATTATTTTTCAGAATTTTTGGAGTTACATAAGTATGGTATATGTTCAGATTGCTACAGACTGTCCTGTTTAAGACAGATTCTGTTTTTGATACATTGTTTTGCTAGTTTTGATGAAACTATCAATTTTATCGGTGGTATAAGCCATAGAGAAGTTATAATACAGTAGCTACAATGCAAAAATAAATATTATTGAGTTTTCAATAGTACTTAAAGTGGTGATTTGCTTTATTATACTAACGATTCTCATGAGGTTTTTGTTAAGTTTTGTGTGATTGAAGTTTTCAAGTCTTGGGTGAGATCACGATGGATGAAGGAATAAGGAGTGGAAAGATCCTAATCTTGGGGATGCCCGAGGCATCCCAAGGTAATATTCAAGGACTCCCAATTAACTAATCTTGGGGATGCCCCGGAAGGCATCCCCTCTTTCTTCTAACGATCATCGGTATTTTTATTCGTCACATGATATGCGTAAATCTGGGAGCGTCGTGTGCTTTTTGTTTTTCTTTTAATAATGCACCATGCTGGTATGAGATAGTCCTTGGTTGATTTATACAATGCTCTTTGCCCTTCACTTATACCTTTTGAGTATGGCTTTATAGAATGCTTCATGTGCTTCACTTATATCATTTGAAGTTTGGATTACCTATTTCTCTACACATAGAAAACCGCCATTTGTAGAATGATCTTTTTCTTCACTTATATTTGTTAGATCATGGGCTTATCTTTTGTAGAAAGATTTAAACTCTCTTGCTTCACTTATATCTATTTAGAGAGTTGACAGGAATTGTTCATTCACATGGTTAGTCATGAAATCCTACATAAAACATGTAGATCACTGAATATGATATGCTTGATTCCTAGCAATAGTTTTGCGATATAAAGTTGGTGATATTAGAGTCATGCTAGTGAGTAATTGTGGATTGATAGAAATACTTGTGTTCAGGTTTGTGATTCCCGTAGCATGCAAGTATGGTGAACCGTTATGTAACGAAGTTGGAGCATGAGGTATTTATTGATTGTCTTCCTTATGAGTGGTGGTCGGGGATGAGCGATGGTCTTTTCCTACCAATCTATCCCCCTAGGAGCATGCATGTAGTACTTTGTTTCAATAGCTAATAGAGTTTTTCAAGAAGTATATGAGTTCTATATGACTAATGTTGGATCCATGGATTATATGCACTCTCACCCTTACAACATTGCTAGCCTCTTCGGTACCGTGCATTACCCTTACTCACCTCGACAGTCGGTGCAAACTTTGCCGGTGCATCCAAACCCCGTGATATGATACGCTCTATCACACATAAGCCTCCTTATATCTTCCTCAAAATGTCCACCATACCTACCTATCATGGCATTTCCATAGCCATTCCAAGATATATGGCCATGCAACTTCCATCATCATGATAGACATGACTTAAGCATTCATTGTCATATTTCTTTGCATGATCGTAAGATAGCTAGCATGATATTTTCATGGCTTGTCCATTCTTTGATATCTTTGCTACGCTAGATCATTGCACATCTTGGTACACTGCCAGAGGCATTCATATAGAGTCATATTTTGTTCTAGTATCAAGTTGTAATATTGTGTTGTAAGTAAATAAAAGTGTGATGATCATCATTATTAGAGCATTCCCCCAGTGAGGAACGGATGATGGAGACTGTGATTCCCCAACAAGTCAGGATGAGACTCTGGACGAAAAAAGAGGCCAAAAAAGGGGAGCCCAAAAAAAGGAGAGAAAACAAAAAAATGAGAGAAAAAGAGAGAAGGGGCAATGCTACTATCCTTTTACCTCACCTGTGCTCCAGAGTAGCACCATGTTCTTCATATAGAGAGTCTCTTGAGTTATCACTTTCATATACTAGTGGGAATTTTCATTATAGAACTTGGCTTGTATATTCCGATGATGGGCTTCCTCAAATGCCCGAGGTCTTCCTGAGCAAGCAAGTTGGATGCACACCCACTTAGTTTCAGTTTGAGCTTTCATACACTTAGAGCTCTAGTGCATCCGTTGCATGGCAATCCCTACTCGTTGCATTGACATCAGTTGATGGGCATCTCCATAGCCCGTTGATTAGCCGCGTTGATGTGAGACTTTCCCCTTTTTTGTCTTCTCCCCACAACCTCCACCATCATATTCTATTCCACCTATAGTGCTATATCCATGGCTCACGCTCATGTATTGCGTGAAAGTTGAAAAGGCTTGAGAACATTTAAAGTATGAAACAATTGCTTGGCTTGTCATCGGGGTTGTGCATGATGAAATACTTTGGGTGACAAAGATGGAGCATAGCCAGACTATATGATTTTGTACAGATTACTTTCTTTGGCCATGTTATTTTGAAAAGACATGATTGCTTTATTAGTATGCTTGAAGTATTATTGTCTTAATGTCAAATGATAGACTATTGCTTTGAATCACTCGTGTCTTAATATTCATGCGATGATTAGACTACATGATCACGATTATGCTAGGTAGAATTCCACATAAAAATTATCTTTTATTATTATTTACCTACTCGAGGACGAGTAGGAATTAAGCTTGGGGATGCTGATACGTGTCCGTCGTATCTATAATTTTTGATTGTTTCATGCCAATACTCTACAACTTGCATATACTTTTGGCAAATTTTTATACTATTTTTGGGACTAACATATTGATCTAGTGCCCAGTGCTAGTTCCCGTTTGTTGCATGTTTTTTGTTTTGCGGAAAATCCATACGAAACAGAGTCCAAACGCGATAAAAACTTACGAAGATTTTTTGGGAATATATGTGATTTCTGGGAGTAAGAATCAACACAAGACGATGCTCGAGGCAGCGCTAAGGAAAGGGGGCGCGCCCTGGACCCTTGTGGCCACCCCATAAGGCGGTTGGTGCCCTTCTTCGGCCGCAAGAAAGATGATATCCAGATAAAAATCATGTTAAAATTTAAGCCCAATCAAAGTTACGGATCTCCGGGAATTTGAGAAACGGTGAAAGGCCAGAATCTGGGAGCGCAGAAATAGAAGGAAATAGAGAGAGAGATCCAAACTTGGAGGGGTTGTCGCCCCTCCGCCGCCAAACCCTCCTCCAATCTAGGGGGGAGGTCCGAGAAGAAGAAGAAGAAGGAGGGGGGCTCTCTCCCCCTCTATCCCGGTGGCGCCAGAACGCCGTCGGGGCAATCATCGTGACGGCGATCTACACCAACAAATTCATCGCCGTCATAACCAACTATCTCCCCCTCTATATAGCGTTGTAACACCTCTTCTCCCTGCTGTAATCTCTACTTAAACATGGTGCTCAACACTATATTATTTCCCTATGATGTATGGCTATCCTATGATGTTTGAGTAGATCCGTTTTGTCCTATGGGTTGATTGATGATCATGATTGGTTTATGTTGTATGTTTTATTATTGGTGCTATCCTATGGTGCTCTCTGTGTAGTGCAAGCGTGAGGGATCCTCGCTGTAGGGTTTGCAATATGTTCATGATTCGCTTATGGTGGGTTGCTAGAGTGACAGAAGCTTAAAGTCGAGTAAGGGGGATGTTTGCGTATGGGAGTAGAGAGGACTTGATACTTTAATGCTATGGTTGGGTTTTACCTTAATTATCTTTAGTAGTTGCAGATGCTTGCTAGAGTTCCAATCATAAGTGCATATGATCCAAGTAGAAAAAGTATGTTAGCTTATGCCTCTCCCTCATATAAAATTGCAATAATGATTACCGGTCTAGTTATCGATTGCCTAGGGACAAATAACTTTCTTGTGAAAAAAATCTCTCTACTAAAACTAACTTAGTTGTTTGTTTATCTAAACAGCCCCTAGCTTTTATTTACGTGCTCTTTATTATCTTACAAACCTATCCTACAACACCTACAAAGTACTTCTAGTTTCTTGTTCTAGGTAAATCGAATGTTAAGCGTGCATAGAGTTGTATCGGTGGTCGATAGAATTGAGGGAATATTTGTTCTACCTTTAGCTCCTCGCTGGGTTCGACACTCTTACGTATCGAAAGAGGCAACAACTGATCCCCTATAATTGTGGGTCATCAGGGGTGCCCCTCTCTAGGGAGAGCCTTGAGGGCTTCTGGAGCCCTCGGCACTCATCTGGCCCCCTCTCCAAGTCTACTGGGTGTCTTCTGGTCCAAGAAAAATCATCGCGAAAGTTTTATTCCATTTGGACTCCGTTTGATATTCCTTGTCTGTAAAACTCAAAAACAAGGAAAAAAACAAAAACCGGCATTGGCCTCTAGGTTAATAAGTTAGTCCAAAAATAATATAAAATAGCATATTAATGCATATAAACATCCAAAACAGATAATATAATGGCATGGAACAATCAAAAATTATAGATACGTGTCGGAGACGTATCAAGCATCCCAAAGCTTAATTCCTACTCGTCCTCGAGTAGGTAAATGATAAAAACAGGATTTTTTATATGGAATGCTACCTGACATATTTATCCATGTAATTTTCTTCATTGTGGCATGAATATTCAGATCCATAATATTCAAAACAAAAGTTTAATATTGACATAAAAATGATAATACTTCAAGCATACTAATAAATAAATAATGTCTTCTCAAAATAACATGGCCAAAGAAAGTTGTCCCTACAAAATCATATAGTATAGCTATGCTCCATCTCTTCATCACACAAAGTATTTTATCACGCACAACCTCGATGGCAAGCCAAGAAATTATTTCATACTTTTGATGTTCTCAAACTTTTTCAACTTTCACGCAATACATGAGCGTGAGCCATGGATATATCACTATAGGTGGAATAGACTATGGTGGTTGTGGAGAAGACGAAAAGAAGGAGATAGTCTCACATCAACTAGGCGTATTATGAGCTATGGATATGCCCATCAATAGATATCAATGTGAGTGAGTAGGGATTGCCATGCAACGGATGAACTACAACTGTAAGTGTATGAACGCTCAAAAAGAAACTAAGTGGGTGTGCATCCAACTTGCTTGCTCATGAAGACCTTGGGAAATTTGAAGAAGCCCATCATTGGAATATACAAGCCAAGTTCTATAATGAAAAATTCCCACTAGTATATGAAAGTGACAACATAGGAGACTCTCTATCATGACGATCATGGTGCTACATTGAAGCACAAGTGTGGAAAAAGGATAGTAACATTGTGCCTTCTCTCTTTTTCTCTCATTTTTCATATTTGGGCTACTTTGGCCTCTTTTAATTTTTTTGGGCTTCTTTGGACTCTTTTATTTTTTATAAAATCCGGAGATTCATCCCAACTTGTGAGGGAATCATAGCTTGCATCATCCTTTCCTCACATGGGATAATGCTCTAATAATGAAGATCATCACACTTTTATTTACTTACAACTCAAGAATTACAACTCGATACTAGAACAAAATATGACTCTATATGAATGCCTCCAGGGGTGTACGGGGATGTGCCATGATCAAGAGTGTCATGTATAAAAAATATGAACGATGGCCTTGCCACAAATACTATGCCAACTACATGATCATGCAAAGCAATATGACAATGATGGTGGGTGTCATAATAAACAGAACAGTGGAAGTCGCATGGCAATATATCTCGGAATGGCTATGGAAATGCCTTAATAGGTAGGTATGGCGGCTGTCTTGAGGAAGGTATATGGTGGGTTAATGCACCGGCAAGAATTGTGCAGTACTAGAGAGGCTAGCAAAGGTGAAAGGGTGAGAGTGCGTATAATCCATGGACTCAACATTAGTCATAAAGAACTCATATACTTATTGCCAAAATTTATTAGCTATGAAAACAAAGTACTACATGCATGCTCCTAGGGGGATAGATTGGTAGGAAAAGACCATCACTCGTCCCCGACCGCCACTCATAAGGAAGACAATCAAAAAAAATCATGCTCCGACTTCATCACATAACGGTTCACCATACGTGCATGCTACGGGAATCACAAACTTTAACCCAAGTACTTCTACTAATCCACAATTACTCACTAGCATGACCCTAATATCAGAATCTTTATATCTCAAAACAATCATAAGGAATCAAACTTCTCATAGTATTCAACGCTCTTTATATGAAAGTTTTTATTATATCCCTCTCAGATGCCCATCGTACTAGGATTAAATTCATAACCTAAGCAAGTTACCATGCTGTTTAGAGACTCTCAAAATAATATAAGTGAAGCATGAGAGTTCAAAAATTTCTATAAAATAAAGCCACCACCGTGCTCTAAAAAGGTATAAGCGAAGCACTAGAGCAAATTGCCTGGCTCAAAAAATATAAGTGAAGCACATAGAGTATCCTAATAAATTCACGATTCATGTGTGTCCCTCTTAAAAGGTGTGTACAGCAAGGATGATTGTGGCAAACTAAAAAGCAAAGACTCATATCATACAAGAAGCTCCAAGCAAAACACATACAATCTGGTGAATAAAACTATAGCCTCAAGTAAATTTGCCTATAGGCGAAGACGAAAGAGGGGATGCCATCCGGGGCATCCCCAAGCTTAGATGCTTGGCTGTCTATGAATATTACCTTGGGGTGCCTTGGGCATCCCCAAGCTTAATATCTTGCCACTCCTTATTCCGTTGTCCATCATGTCTTTACCCAAAAGTTGAAAACTTCACAACACAAAACTCAACAAAAAAACTCATGAGAGCCGTTAGTATAAAAAAATAAATCACCACTTTTTCATACCGTTGTGAATTCATTCTTTATTTATATTAGTGTAATATCTACTGTAGTCTAACTTCTCCATGGTTCATACCCCCGATACTACCCATAGATTCATCAAAATAAGCAAACAACACATAGAAAACATAATCTGTCAAAAACAAAATAGTCTGTAGTAATCAGAAAACTTCCTATACTTATATAACTCCAAAAATTCTGAAAAATTAGGGCAACCGAGGAAATTCATATATCATTCTAGTGTAAAAAATTCAAAATTGTCCACTCTCTAGTGAATTTAAACAATTCTGTTTTTGGACGCAATAGTTTCCGTTTTTCAGTAAAACCAGATCAACGATATACCGAAGTATCCCAAAGGTCTTTCTTGGCTCAAACACTAACTAAAACACCAAAAAACAATTATTACAGAGGTAATAATGTGTATTTATTGAAAACGGGACAAGAACAAAAACATAAAAATAAAATTGGGTTGCCTCCCAACAAGCGCTATTGTTTAACGCCACTAGCTAGGCATAAAACATAGATCTAGGTATTGTCATCTTTGGTATGTAATCCATAAATAGCCCTCATAATTGATTCATACGGCAACTTAATTTTCTTTTTGGAAAGTGTTCCATGCCCTTCCTTAACGGATATTGAAATCTAATGTTTCCTTCTTTCATATCAATAATTGCACCAATCGTTCTAACAAAATGTCTACCAAGAATAATAGGACATGTAGGACTGCAATCTATTTCAAGCACAATAAAATCTACGGGCACATAATTCCCTCAGTTTGAGAACCAAGGTATCAATCCAGTAGGAGGTACACGCAAGTCTCCAGTCTATGCACCTACACAAACAATCAAACACTTGCACCCAACGCGATAAAGGGGTTCTCAATCCCTTCATGTTCACTTGCAAGGCTGAGATCTAATAGAGATAGATATAAAAGATTACTAAAACGTAAAACAAGATAAAAGTAAATAAATTGGAGCAAGGTAGTTTTTTGGATTTTTGGTTTAAAGATCTGAAAAATATGTGATGGAAAATAGACCAGGGGGCATAGGTTTTACTAGAGGCTTCTCTCTTGAAAGAAAATAATACGGTGGGTGAAAAAATCACTATCGAGCAATTGATAGAAAAGCGCAAGGTTATGACGAAATCCAGCATGCATCTAGAGTATTAAGTTCATAAGAATGGAGTAATGTCTTAAGTAAGATGACATGATCTAGAGGGATAAACTGAAGCAATATGATGAAAACCCCATCTTTGTACCCTTGATGGCAACAATACAATACGTGCCTCGCTACCCCTACTTTCTGACTGGGTGAGGACACCGCGAGATTGAACCCAAAACTAAGCACCTCTCCCATTGCAAGAAGAACAATCTAGTTGGCAAACCAAACCGATAATTCGAAGAGAAATACAAAGATATCAAATCATGCATATAAGAATTCAGAAAAGACTCAAATAATATTCATAGATAATCTGATCATAAATCCACAATTCATTGGATCTCCACAAACACACCGCAAAATAATATTACATCGGATAGAAATCCAAGAACACCGTGGAGAACATTGTGTTGAAGATCAAAGAGAGAGAAGAAGCCATCTAGCCACTAGCTATGGACCCATAGGTCTGTGGTAAACTACTCACGCTTCATCGGGAGGGTAATAGAGTTGATGTACGTGCCCTCCGTGATCGAATCCCCCTCCCGCAGGATGCCAGAAAAGGCCCCAAGATGGGATCTCGCGGAAACAGAGGCTTGAGGCGGCGGAAAAGTATTTTGGTGGACGCTTCTGGTCGTTTGGGAATATTTGGGAATTTGTAGCAATAGAATTAGGGTTGGAGGAGTCTCGTGGGCCCCACAAGCCAGGGGCGCCCCCCTAGGGCACACCCTGAGGGCTTGTGGAGCCCTCGGGACTCTTCTGGCCCCCTCTCCAAGTCTACTGGGTGTATTCTTGTCCAAGAAAAATCATCATGAAAGGTTTATTCCGTTGGACTCCGTTTGATATTCCTTTTCTGTAAAACTCAAAAACAAAGAAAAAAACTAGCACTAGGCTCTAGGTTAATAAGTTAGTCCCAAAAATAAAATAAAATAGCATATTAATGCATATGAAAAATACAAAACAGAGCATGGAACATTAAAAAATTATAGATACGTTGGAGACGTATCAGGGGGCACGCCCTACCCCCAGGGCGTGCCTCCCGAGCTTGTGGCCCCCTAGCCAGTCCCCGTTGTTCATCTTCTGCGATATGAAAGGTTTTGACCTAGAAAAAATCATATGAATGTTTTCGGGATGAAGCACCACTGTCTCGAGGTGGAACCTGGGCAATAACAATCTAGGGCTCCGACGGAGCTATTCTGCCGGGGAAACTTCCCTCCGGGATGGGAAATTGAAGCCATCTTAATCACCAATGATCCTCTCGTCGAGCGAGGGTCAATCTTCATCAACAACTTCACCAGCACCATCTCCTCTCAGACCCTAGTTCATCTCTTGTATTCAATCTCCGTCTCAAAACCTCGGAGTGGTAACTGTGGGTTGCTAGTAGTGTTGATTACTCCTTGTAGTTGATGCTAGTTGGTTTATTTGGTGGAAGATCATATATTCAGATCCTTAATGATATTCAATACCCCTCTGATCTTGAACATGACCATGCTTTGTGAGTAGTTATGTTTGTTCCTAAGGACATGGGAGAAGTCTTGTTATAAGTAATCATGTGAATTTGGAATTCGTTCGATATTCTGATGAGATGTATGTTGTCTTTCCTCTAGTGGTGTTATGTGAACGTCCACTACATGATACTTTGCTACCTCTTGAGCACTGCGCTGGTTTTCCCTTGAAGAGGAAAGGGTGACGCAGCAAAGTAGCGTAAGTATTTCCCTCAGTTTTTGAGAACCAAGGTATCAATCCAGTTGGCGGCCATGCACGAGTCCCTCGCACCTACACAAACAAATAAATCCTCGCAACCAACGCGATAAGGGGTTGTCAATCCCTACACGGTCACTTACGAGAGTGAGATCTGATAGATATGATAGGATAATATTTTTGGTATTTTTATGATAAAGATGCAAAGTAAAGTAAACAAAATAAAAACAGCGTCAGAAATAGCTTGTTGTCGGGAGATTAAATATGATGGAAAATAGACCCGGGGGCCATAGGTTTCACTAGTGGCTTCCCTCTAGAGCATAAGTATTTATGGCGGGCGAACAAATTACTGTTGAGCAACTGTCAGAATTGAGCATAGTTATGAGAATATCTAGGTATGATCATGTATATAGGCATCACGTCCGAGACAAGTAGACCGACTCCTGCCTGCATCTACTACTATTACTCCACACATCGATCGCTATCCAGCATGCATCTAGAGTATTAAGTTCATAAGAACAGAGTAACGCTTTAAGCAAGATGACATGATGTAGAGGGATAAACTCATGCAATATGATATAAACCCCATCTTGTTATCCTCGATGGCAACAATACAATACGTGCCTTGCTGCCCCTACTGTCACTGGGAAAGGACACCGCAAGATTGAACCCAAAGCTAAGCACTTCTCCCATTGCAAGAAAGATCAATCTAGTAGGCCAAGCCAAACTGATAATTCAAAGAGACTTGCAAAGATAACCAATCATACATAAAACAATTCAGAGAAGATTCAAATATTGTTCATAGATAAACTTGATCATAAACCCACAATTCATTGGTCTCAACAAACACACCGCAAAAGAAGATTACATCGAATAGATCTCCACAAGAGAGGGGGAGAACATTGTATTGAGATCCAAAAAGAGAGAAGAAGCCATCTAGCTAATAACTATGGACCCGAAGGTCTGAGGTAAACTACTCACACTTCATCGGAGAGGCTATGTTGTTGATGTAGAAGCCCTCTGTGATCGATGCCCCCTCCGGTGGAGCTCCGGAACAGGCCCCAAGATGGGATCTCACGGGTACAGAAGGTTGCGGCGGTGGAATTAGGTTTTTGGCTCCGTATCTGGTAGTTTGGGGTATGTAGGTATATAAAGGAGGAACAAGTACGTCGGTGGAGCAACGTGGGGCCCACGAGGGTGGAGGGCACGCCTGGGGGAGGTAGGCGCGCCCCCCTACCTCGTGCCCTCCTGGTTGATGTCTTGATGTAGGGTCCAAGTTCTTTGGATCACGTTCGTTCCGAAAATCACGTTCCCGAAGGTTTCATTCCATTTGGACTCCGTTTGATATTCTTTTTCTGCGAAACTCTGAAATAGGCAAAAAAACAGCAATTCTTGCCTGGGCCTCCGGTTAATAGGTTCGTCCCAAAAATAATATAAAAGTGTAGAATAAAGCCCAATAATGTCCAAAACAGAATATAATATAGCATGGAACAATCAAAAATTATAGATACGTTGGAGACGTATCAAGCATCCCCAAGCTTAATTCCTGCTCGTCCTCGAGTAGGTAAATGATAAAAACAGAATTTTTGATGTGGAATGCTACTTGGCATAATTTCAATGTAATTCTTCTTAATTGTGGTATGAATATTCAGATCCGAAAGATTCAAGATAAAAGTTCAATATTGACATAAAAATAATAATACTTCAAGCATACTAACTAAGCAATTATGTCCTCTCAAAATAACATGGCCAAAGAAAGTTCATCCTTACAAAATCATATAGTTTAGTCATGCTCCATTTTCGTCACACAAGAATGCTCTCATCATGCACAACCCCGATGACAAGCCAAGCAATTGTTTCATACTTTAGTAATCTCAAACTTTTTCAACCTTCACGCAATATATGAGCGTGAGCCATGGATATAGCACTATGGGTGGAATAGAATATAATTATGGGGGTTATGTGGAGAAGAAAAAAAGGGAGAAAGTCTCACATCAACGAGGCTAATCAATGAGCTATGGAGATGCCCATCGATTGATGTTAATGCAAGGAGTAGGGATTGCCATGCAACGGATGCACTAGAGCTATAAATATATGAAAGCTCAACAAAAGAAACTAAGTGGGTGTGCATCCAACTTGCTTGCTCACGAAGACCTAGGGCATTTGAGGAAGCCCATTGTTGGAATATACAAGCCAAGTTCTATAATGAAAAGTTCCCACTAGTATATGAAAGTGACAAAACCAGAGACTCTCTATCATGAAGGTTATGGTGCTACTTTGAAGCACAAGTGTGGTAAAAATGATAGTAACATTATCCCTTCTCTCTTTTTCTCTCATTTTTTTGGGCCTTCTCTTTTTTATGGCCTTTCTCTTTTTTTTTTACCTCACTTGGGACAATGCTCTAGAAAATGATGATCATCACACTTCTATTTATTTACAACTCAATGATTACAACTCGATACTAGAACAAAGTATGACTCTATATGAATGCCTCCGGCGGTGTACCGGGATATGCAATGAACCAAGAGTGACATGTATGAAAGAATTATGAATGGTGGCTTTGCCACAAATACTATGTCAACTACATGATCATGCAAAGAAATATGACAATGATGAACGTGTCATGATAAACGGAACGGTGGAAAGTTGCATGGCAATATATCTTGAAATGGCTATGGAAATGCCATAATAGGTAGGTATGGTGGCTGTTTTGAGGAAGATATAAGGAGGTTTATGTGTGAAAGAGCGTATCATATCATGGGGTTTGGATGCACCGGCGAAGTTTGCACCAACTCTCAATGTGAGAAACGGCAATGCGCGGTATCGAAGAGGCTAGCAATGATGGAAAGGTGAGAGTGCGTATAATCCATGGACTCAACATTAGTCATAAAGAACTCACATACTTATTGCAAAAATCTACAAGTCATCAAAAACCAAGCACTGCGCGCATGCTCCTAGGGGGATAGATTGGTAGTAAAAGACCATCGCTCGTCCCCGACTGCCACTCATAAGGAGGAGAATCAAAGAACACCTCATGTTTCAAAGTTGTTACATAACGTTTACCATACGTGCATGCTACGGGACTTGCAAACTTCAACACAAGTATTTCTCAAATTCACAACTACTTAACTAGCACAACTTTAATATCACTACCTCCATATCTCAAAACAATCATCAAGCATCAAACTTCTCTTAGTATTCATCACACTCATAAGAAAGTTTTTACTAGTCTTGAATACCTAGCATATTAGGATTATTTAAGCAAATTACCATACTGTTTTAAGACTCTCAAAATAATATAAGTGAAGTATGAGAGAATAGTAGTTTCTATAAAACAAAAGTTACCACCGTGGTCTCAAAGATATAAGTGAAGTACTAGAGGAAAAACTATATACCTCAAAAGATATAAGTGAAGCACATATAGTATTCTAATAATTTCTGAATCATGTGTGTATCTCTCAAAAGGTTTGTACAGCAAGGATGAATGTGGTAAACTAAAAAGAAAAGACTCAAATCATACAAGACGCTCCAAGCAAAACACATATCATGTGGTGAATAAAAATATAGCTCCAAGTAAAATTACCAATGGAAGTAGACGAAAGAGGGGATGCCTTCCGGGGCATCCCCAAGCTTTGGCTTTTTGGTGTCCTTAGATTATCTTGGGGTGCCATGGGCATCCCCAAGCTTAGGCTCTTTCCACTCCTTGTTCCATAATCCATCAAATCTTTTACGCAAACTTGAAAACTTCACAACACAAAACTTAACAGAAAATTCTCGTGAGCTCCGTTAGCGAAAGAAAACAAAACACCACTTCAAGGTACTGTAATGAACTCATTCTTTATTTATATTGGTGCTAAACCTACTGTATTCCAACTTCTCTATGGTTTGTAAACTATTTTACTAGCCATAGATTCATCAAAATAAGCAAACAACACACAAAAAACAGAATCTGTCAAAAACATAACAGTCTGTAGTAATCTGTAACTAACGCAAACTTCTAGAACTCCAAAAATTCAGACACAATAGGACGACCTAGAAATTTGTTTATTGATCAGCAGCAATTGGAATCAATATTTTATCACGTTCTGGTGATTTTTAACAATTATTTTCGTGAACAGAAAGTTTCTGGAATTTTCAGCAAGATCAAATAACTATCATCCAAGAAGATCCTATAGGTTTAACTTGGAACAAACACTAATTAAAACATAAAAACAAGTCTAACCAGAGGCTAGATCAAAGATTTATTCCTAAACAGAAGCAAAAAGCAAAAAACTTAAAAATAAAATTGGGTTGCCTCCCAACAAGTGCTATCGTTTAACGCCCCTAGCTAGGCATAATAGCAAGGATAGATCAAGGTATTGCCATCTTTGGCTTTCAATTTTTTAGCGGAATCAAGCTCAAATCCGGGAGGTTCTTTACGTTTCCCTTCATATTCGGAAATTTTTAGATCTAAAGAATCCAACCGCTTATTGCAAAGGGTAATCAACATATTCATGCGGTGAATATTTCCGCTAACGCTCTTAAGAGGTTCAAGAGACTTTTGTAAGATCTTAGTTACTTCGCAAATTTTTTCAAAAACTTGTGTCTCTTCCTGGGTATGTTGTGGCCCCTCTTTTTGTTGAGGTAGTGTTCCCACTACCCCCTCTATGACTTCATGCGCAACACTGGGATCAATTTCAATAAAATTTCCTTTGGCAACACAATCCAAGAGTTGTCTATGGGACATATTTAGTCCAACGTAAAAATTGCGAAGCAAAATTCTAAAACTCAGCTCTAAGGTGCAATTACGATAAGATTCCATCATCTTATGCCAAGCATCTTTTAAATTTTCTCCTTGTCTTTGTTTAAAGTGAAGAACTTCAAACTCAGGGGACAACGGAGCAGAAAGGGGACTAGCCATAACGACAAGCAAACGAAAAAGAGAGGGTGAATAAAACAGAAAGGGTGAAGTGGGGGAGGGGAAAATGAGAGGCTAAAGGCAAATAATGTAATGCGGGAGATAAGGGTTTGTGATGGGTACTTGGTATGTAGACTTTTGCGTAGACTCCCCGGCAACGGCGCCAGAAATCCTTCTTGCTACCTCTTTAGCACTGCGTTGGTTTTCCCTTGAAGAGGAAAGGGTGATGCAGCAAAGTAGCGTAAGTATTTCCCTTAGTTTTTGAGAACCAAGGTATCAATCCAGTAGGAGGCCACGCACGAGCCCCTCGCACCTACACAAACAAATAAGTCCTCGCAACCAACGCGATAAGGGGTTGTCAATCCCTACACGGTCACTTACGAGAGTGAGATCTGATAGATATGATAGGATAATATTTTTGGTATTTTTATGATAAAGATGCAAAGTAAAGTAAACAAAATAAAAATGGCGTCAGAAATAGCTTGTTGTCGGGAGATTAAATATGATGGAAAATAGACCCGGGGGCCATAGGTTTCACTAGTGGCTTCTCTCAAGATCATAAGTATTTATGGCGGGCGAACAAATTACTGTTGAGCAACTGTCAGAATTGAGCATAGTTATGAGAATATCTAGGTATGATCATGTATATAGGCATCAAGTCCGAGACAAGTAGACCGACTCCTGCCTGCATCTACTACTATTACTCCACACATCGACCGCTATCCAGCATGCATCTAGAGTATTAAGTTCATAAGAACAGAGTAACGCTTTAAGCAAGATGACATGATGTAGAGGGATAAACTCATGCAATATGATATAAACCCCATCTTGTTATCCTCGATGGCAACAATACAATACGTGCCTTGCTGCCCCTACTGTCACTGGGAAAGGACACCGCAAGATTGAAACCAAAGCTAAGCACTTCTCCCATTGCAAGAAAGATCAATCTAGTAGGCCAAACCAAACTGATAATTCAAAGAGACTTGCAAAGATAACCAATCATACATAAAAGAATTCAGAGAAGATTCAAATATTGTCCATAGATAAACTTGATCATAAGCCCACAATTCATCGGTCTCAACAAACACACCGCAAAATAAGATTACGTCGAATAGATCTCCACAAGAGAGGGGGAGAACATTGTATTGAGATCCAAAAAGAGAGAAGAAGCCATCTAGCTAATAACTATGGACCCGAAGGTCTGAGGTAAACTACTCACACATCATCGAAGAGGCTATGGTGTTGATGTAGAAGCCCTCCGTGATCGATGCCCCCTCCGGCGGAGCTCCGAAACAGGCCCCAAGATGGGATCTCACGGGTACAGAAGGTTGCGGCGGTGGAATTAGGTTTTTGGCTCTGTATCTGGTAGTTTGGGGGTACGTAGGTATATATAGGAGGAAGAAGTACGTCGGTGGAGCAACGTGGGGCCCACGAGGGTGGAGGGCGCTCCTGGTGGAGGTAGGCGCACCCCCCGACCTCGTGCCCTCCTGGTTGATGTCTTGACGTAGGGTCCAAGTCCTCTGGATCACGTTCGTTCCGAAAATCACTTTCCCGAAGATTTCATTCCGTTTGGACTCCGTTTGATATTCTTTTTCAGCGAAACTCTGAAATAGGCAAAAAAACAGCAATTCTGGGCTGGGCCTTCGGTTAATAGGTTAGTGTAACGCCCACGATGTGGCTATATCTCTCACGTGTCGAGGCACGACTTAGAGGCATAACCGCATTGTAGGTTTTGTCGCAAGAAGGGTCATTTTCATACAATCCCATGTAATGAACAAGAATGGGATAAAGAGTTGGCTTATAATCGCCACTTCACACAATACATAAATAAATTCATACATCATCCAAAATACACACATAGACCAACTACGGTCAAATCCAAATGAAAAGAAGATAACCCCCAAATGCTAGATCCCCGATCGTCCCAACTGGGCACCACTACTGATCATCCGGAAACGAAACATAGTAACGACCAAGTTCCTCGTCGAACTCCCACTTGAGTTCGGTAGCATCGCCTGCACTGGCGTCAATGGCACCTGCAACTGTTTGGAAGTATCTGTGAGTCACGAGGACTTAGCAATCTCACACCCGCGAGATCAAGACTATTTAAGCTTATGGGTAGGATAGGGTAATGAGGTGGAGCTGCAGCAAGCACTAAGCATATATGGTGGCTAACATACGCAAATAAGAGCGAGAAGAGAAGCAACGCAATGATCGTGAAGCTAGAAGTGATCAAGAAGTGATCCTGAAAGTACTTACGCACAACCATAGCACAAGAACCGTGTTCACTTCCCTGACTCCGCCGAAAAGGGACCATCACGGCTACACACGCGGTTGATGCATTTTAATTAAGTCAAGTGTCAAGTTCTCTACAATCGGATATTAACAAATTCCCATCTGCCACATAACCGCGGGCACGGCTTTCGAAAGATAATACCCTGCAGGGGTGTCCCAACTTATCCCATTATAAGCTCTCAAGGTCAACGAAGGATATTCCTTCTCCTGGGAAGACCCGATCAGTCTCGGAATCCCAGTTTACAAGACATTTCGACAATGGTAAAACAAGACCAGCAAGACCGCCCGAATGTGCCGATAAATCCCGATAGGAGCTGCACATATCTCGTTCTCAGGGCACACCAGATGAGCCAGACATCGGGTTGTCATAGACCCTGGTTGCCCAGGGGGCGCCGGACATCGCTCGGTTTGGACCAGCACTTGAAGGAGCACTGGCCCGGGGTTTAAATAAAGATGACCCTTGAGTCTGCAGAACCCAAGGGAAAAGGCTTAGGTGGCAAATGTTAAAACCAAGGTTGGGCCTTGCTGGAGGAGTTTTATTCAAAGCAAACTGTCAAGGGGGTCCCATATATCACCCAACCGCGTAAGGAACGCAAAATCAAGGAACATAACACCGGTATGACGGAAACTAGGGCGGCAAGAGTGGAACAAAACACCAGGCATAAGGCCGAGCCTTCCACCCTTTACCGAGTATAAAGATGCATTAATTAAGATAAGAGATATTGTGATATCCCAACATATCCATGTTCCAACATGGAACAAACTTCATCTTCGCCTGCAACTAGCAACGCTATAAGAGGGGTTGAGCAAAGCGGTAACATAGCCAAACAACGGTTTGCTAGGAAGGGTGAAAAAGGTTAGAGGCTATCATGGCAATTTGGGAGGCTTGATATAGCAAGTGGTAGGTAGCGCGGCATAGCAATAGAGCGAACAACTAGCAAGCAAAGATAGAATGATAGTCGAACAAATCCTCACAACTCCGGAATGAAACCGAAGCTAACGAGAGAAGCAACCCGGAAAGAAACAAACAACATAGTAAACAACCACCACATGCACATGGCATGATGCACAAACAAGTATGATGCATGTCCGATTTAATGAGGCATGGCATGGCAATATGCAATAAACAATACTACAAATTAAGTGGAGCTCAATATGCAACGAGTTGCATATTGACGAAACACCACATACGAATATTTAGTTCTCTCTCGGTTATGTACCCAACAATATTAAATGTTGTTAAACAGGGCAAAAGGTGAAGCATAAGTAAACTAACTATTTAGGCAAGTTTAAATGAGGCCGGAACAACAAACAACAATTCCGGAAAAATCTCATGTACATATTTTAGATTTGGTACTGTTCTGCCCAAAACACAATTTTGATGTTGTTAAACAGAAAAATAAAGTGGACCATGTTAAACTAGGCATTTTTCTACCCCATTTACATATAAAGTTTATTTAATTTGGAGCTACGGTTATTTAGTTATGAAATAAATCATTTAGCATGGCATTTATGCAAAATAAATGTAAACAGCAACTTAAACATTTTAAACATTGATGAGAGCAGCATATTATGAAACTAGACAGAATTCTAAACATTTTACATATATAAAACATTTTAAACCGATGCATGGTTAATTAGTTATTACATGCATGAACATGAGGGTTTTTCTGTAAAACTGCAGTCTCTGGATAATTAGACAAATTCGCAGCAGCGGAAAAAAACACTACGGGCCGAATCTGGCTGGCCCAATGGTGCACAAGAGAAGGGCGGGTGCTGCTCACCCTGGGCCAAGGCCGCTGAAGCAGAGGCTGGGTCGGGGCAGACTGGGCCGCGCGGGGATGTCGCTGGCGGCGCGGTCAACGCGTGAGGCAGAGGAGGCGCATGTCCCTGTCGCCCGAAGCAGAGGATGAGCGGGCGCCGTGGCTCCAGGAACATGGCGGGGCGGCAGAGGCGCGGGGGTGGTCGACGGCAACGGATCATGGCGGAGATGAAGCGAGGCGGCGACGCGGACGACGTTCTCCGGCGAGGTGGCGGCGAGCGGGAAGCAGAGGAGGGTCAACGCGGGAGGAGGAGCTCGGCATGGGGCTCCTGGGGCACGAGGTTCAGGCGGGGATTGATGCGGGCGACGCGGACGAGGCGAAGGCCTCCGGTGAAGAAGCTCCAGGCGGCGGCGCAGCAAGATCGGGGACGCGAGCGTCCATGGCGTCGGGTCCCTGCTAGAGAAGGGAGAGGCGAGAGAGATTAGAGAGGTTGAGAGAGAGAGGAGCACGGGGAGCAAAAGAAGAGAAGGCAGGTGTCAGGACCCCGATTCTAAGTCACACCGATCTAGCCTGTAACACCTCATATCACATTGCGGCCTCACGCACGGTACTCCCACGGGTGTCGCCTTACCATGGCCCGGGACCGTTTGCGCCTTTTGGCTCACGTATATGACAATGTCGCTAGTATCCATATGACAGAGAACCCGGGCCGACATGGCTAGTCGTGAACCCAAAGCGGCACTAACGTATGGGGACAGACATACATGAATCAACATCGAACGTGTCGGTCAGCAGCGTGTGAATCCGGGCTGTAGCACTGGGCTAACAGGACTCCGGGAACCCGGGCTGTAGCAGGCTAGGCAGGACTCCGGATGTCACCGCGTGACATTTCCTCGAAGGGACAGACACAGGAACGATATGAAACACATGCCGGCCAGTCAAGTGTCCAGAGCAGTAGTGCTGGGCTAGCAGGACTCCGGTGAACCGGGCTGTACCGGACTACTATGGCTCAAGGAGGCACTATACTACATTTCCCCATAAGAGAGGCTGCCAAGGATAAACAACTAGATTGTCGGATCCCACACATACCAAGCATTTCAATCATACAAACAATATGCTCGATATGTGTAAATACAACATGGCATCACAACAAAACTCTACAACTCAAAGTACTTTATTTAAAGGGCTCCGGAGAGCCTTACATAACATGTTCATACAGATAGGGGTCACATGACCCGACACTCAAGTCATACAATTATTCAAACACATGCGGAAGCAACTTGTCTGGGTACAGACACTAGAAAGAAAGAAGGCTTGACGAAGCCTGTCTATCTACGTAGGCCCTTCACAAGCCTAGATCACCACCTGGGTGGCAAGTCACTCGTCGTCGTCGAGTTCTACATAGAACCCATCGAAAGGGGCGGTGTTGTCGTCTGAAAACAGTAATTGAAGCAACATCAGTATAAAGGTACTCAGCAAGTCTTACAACAGATCCTACTATACATGTTCATTCTCAAGAAGGTAGCGGAGTTATTGCAGCAAGCCAGCTTTGACTCTTGGCTAAGCTATCCTACGAGACACCACTTGTAAAATAGTTTTCGCACACGAGTCCACTAATCACCATTTCAATACTCCACCGTGGATCCTCCCTCGTCAACCTACGAGAGGGCCATCCGCGGTACTCACACTTATCTTGAGGCTTTTAGTAGTATCCATTTACTTTTCTATGAACTGCATAGGCGACCAAGTAGTCCTTTACCGCGGACGCGGCTATTCGAATAGTTTTATACCCTGCAGGGGTGTACTTCGTCACACATGCTCTCACCACTTACCACCGTTTACACAGTATGTACTCGGCAACCTTCAAGCGGAAGCCCAGCGAGGGTGTCGGCCACAGCCTACCTAAACACTCGGGTCTCTAGTCCAGGTTTATCGCCTATTCAGGTTCCATCCGCAGGGAGTCCGGCCGAGGTTTCCACATACGGCCCCGAACGATGTGTGCAGGGTTCCCGAGACATCAAACGGGCGACTCGGTACACCGGGCCACGAGCCTACCGCATCACAGCCCACCCCTTGGTCAGCGCTGCCCACGGCCTCCAGCTTACTACAAACACCAGAAACTATGTGCAACTCCTGGACAGAGGACAAGGGTGATTAAGAAGCCGAGGGGGTCCATTGGTTTAGGGCCCAATGCGTGGTAGTAGCTGAATCTTAAATCACGCATACAGATCTCAGTTCTTAGGGACGGTCTCAATGAAACAACCCACCATGTACTCCTACATGGCCTCCCATCGATACCTTTACCAAATCATGTTCAACACCTCACTCTCATTACCGACACACGCTTTCACTCTAGTTCATCACCCTGATGAGCCAGACCTGACACGACTCTAAGCGTAGCAAGCATAGCATTTTAGGAACACAACATGGCTCAATCAACTCCTACACATGCTAGTGGGTTTCATCTAGTTACTGTGGCAATGCCAGGTCATGCAAAGGAAAGTGGGTTCAACTACCGCAACACACAGCAGTTTGAATCGCGTTGTCTTAATGCAGTAAATGAGAGCAGAAGCAAGAAGATGGGTTTGTATCAAAATGATCAATGGGTTGCTTGCCTGACGAAGTGGTGGTGGGATACTGCCCTTCAGTTGGATACTCGTGAATATCCTCGGAGGCAGGACCTACCACGATGAACACAACGAAGCACAATCAACACCAAGCAAAGTGCAACAATATGATGCATGCATGAGACATGGCAAAATGGATGTATTGGGCTAATGCAACTAAGACCAGATGGGTTTGGACTATTTTGGATCAAAGATTCAAATTCCAAGTTCATATGTGGCCCTTTTTAGTGCTTTATCTTGTTCTGCATTAAACAGTAGGTTAATTTTCTTAAACATGCATCAAACCAATACAGATGGATAGAATGGATTTTTCTGATCATTTTTCATATATAAATCTTTTCATTCTGAGCTATAGGTTATTTTCTATGATTTTTTGAAGTTTGTGATATTTTCTAGAATTTCCTGTATAGAAATAATTCCAGTAATTAAATTACTTATTACGTCAGCAGTGTGTCATGATGACGTCAGCGGTCAACGGGGTCGTCCAGGTCAAACCTGACGTGTGGGTCCCCTGTGTCAGTGTCACTTTTAGATAATTAAACTAATTAGAATTAACTTAAATCTAACCCAGGTTAATTAGCAGGCGGGCCCCACTTGTCATTGACCCAGGGGAGGTCAAACCCCTGGTCAACTGGGCGGAAGCGCCGGCGTTTAGCCACCGGCGAGGCCAGACGCGGCGGTGGGGTGCGGGATCCGTGCTCCGGCGACCAAATGGGCGGCGGAGAGCATCTACACGCAGCTGGGAACGAGCCGCATCGATTGGTGGTGGTGGTGGAGCTCGGGGTCGCCAGAATCGACGCCGGCGACGAGCTGTGCGGCTGCCGGGGTACGGGTGTAGTCGAACCCGTCGCTACAGAGCACGGCGAGGGGCGTGCGATGGTGCTACGGGCTCCTGGCGATGCAGTGAAGCTAACGGCCATGGTGGTGCGACCGTTGGATGGCCGGAGCCTCGTCGGCGACGAGCTCGGCGGCGACGTGCAGTTGCTACGGAGCTCAAGAGGGAGAATGGAGAGGATAGGGAGGTGGCCAGGCTCACGGTGGTTGCGACGGAGCGGACGGCGAGGTCGTGGGCGAACTGCTGCGGCGGTGACGGCGGAGGGGATCTCCGGCGGTGGGCGGTGAAGGCGAGGTCGGAGCAGTGGCTTCGGGGCAAGCGGGCGCTCGGGGCTCGACTTGCTCGAAGGAGAAGGCGATGGCGGTGGCTACGGCTACGCCGACGAGGTGGCAGCGGCTCCTTCGGCCATGGTGAGAGAGAGCGAGCGAGAGGCGATGGGGGCGAATGGAGGTGTCTAGGGGCTCGAGGGCGCGACATGGAGGTCGTCCAGTTCGTCCACGGGCGAGGCGGCAAGCAGGTGGCGCCGTGGCGAGCTCGCGCACGCCGGCGTCACCTTTGTGCCTGCTCTGGCGGGAGCAAGCAGCTGACTGGCCATGGGCCAGCACAGTGCTGGGCCGCCAGGTGGGCTGCCAGGTAAGTTTCTTCTCTGCTTTCTGTTTTTCTTTTTATTTGTTTCTGTTCTGTGTTTTGAAATAGTAGAAATACTATTCCATTTAGGAAAAACCTGAAAATATTCAGAGGCACATTTGAAAATATTCTCAACAGCCTAAAAATACCTTCAAGATTATTTGGGCATTTTAAAATATTTATAGGATTTAAATTGCCCAAATGCAAATACTCATGGCTTGGTGCAAAATCCAGAATAGCCTCCAAAAATATGAAACCATTTTTGGCAGAGGTTTTAGCCAGGACCAAAGATGATGAACATTTATGGAGGGCATTTCAGGTTCATTGAAAAGGATTTTAGTAAACCCTAGTTGTGTTCAGGGGGGGGCTGGGGGTTTCTCGCATCCCCATTTCAAGTTTATGTGAAAAGTAGACATGATGCAACACTCTAATGCATGAACTAGCTAGGATGTGACAGCAGGGAAGAAAACAAGCGGGACGAGGCCTGCGGCATGACCTGCTGCTGCTGTTGTCGCTGGCGGCGTGGACGCGCAAGGCTGCGGGGAGGCACTGGTGCTCATGATCCACTCGGGATCGAGCAGAGGAGGGAAGAGGAGGCACGGCCTCGGGGGTCCTCGAGCATGCCGGCAGGCGACGAGGCAAGGCGGTTGGTGCGGTGCCCGCGAAGGACAACGGGGGCTGCTCCGGGCGCCTGAGTGGTGGCAGCCACGGCCAGGAGCGTGAGGACGGAGACGGGGCCGGATGGGTGGATCGAGGGGAGGAGGCTGGCTGCGAGGGGATTTGGGCAGGAGGATGGCTGCAGCGATCTGGTTGGGTGGAGGTGGATCGGGAGGGATCCCGAGGAAGATGCGGGAGAGAGTGGTGGTGGCGGCTAGGAGGATCCCTAGAAATTAGGGATTTGGTCTCGGTTTAGACTAGCATATATAGCGGGTGGGTTAGGCTAGGGGCTATCTCGTCCCTCCAATCGTAATCGGACGGACGGAAAAAATAGGCTATGGAGTCCAAATAAGAAAACGGAGATGTTTTATAGATGTTTGGGAATGATCCGGACCCATCAGTCACGACAGAGCAGGTCGGGTTCGGGACAACTTTCGGACGCGCGCAAGGGGTCGATGCACTGTGCAAGGAGGGGTTAGGTGGTTTGTCAAGAGGGAATCGAAAACACGGTTGGTCTCGGAACGGTCAACGAAGGCAAGGGGGAATGCTACAACTATGAACGGATGCAAGCTGTAAACACAATGACGGCAACGAGTACCGATGCAATGCGAATGATGCAATGATGAAATTCAACAAACAAATGAAACACACACGACAAACTCGAAAAACAAGGAAGGCTTCTGGAGCATCGGTCTCGGGGCGTTACAACACTCCACCACTACAAGAGGATCTCGTCCCGAGATCTAGGGATGGCACCAGAGAGAAACGGAAGAGGAAGAGGTAAAACAAAGTTGCTTCTTTGACAAACGAGTGAAACCACGAATCTTGAGAGGTCGCCAAGCTTGAAGAAATGACACGACGGAGGTGAACAAAATTTAAAACACTCCGTTCAGCAAGAGGAACAAGGAACATTACAAGAACCTTTTAGGTTGAAAGACAAACAAAAATGGTTACGATGGACAAGAAGTATATGCAAGCACTCCGGTTGAAACAAGATGTACAAGGAACCATAAAGAACAATTACGACAACACTCCGGTTGAAAATTGAAGGTACAGAATATGAACTTGGCAAAATGAAAGCACTTGGATGAGACTCCGGTTAAAAGAGGAATGATAGACACAACACTCCGGTTAAATGGATAAGCAAAGGAAAGAACATGATCTTTGACAAAAATGGGATGATAGGTCGAAGGGAGTAACATCACGATGCCTCCGGAATGAACGAATAGAAGCTTGATCGTCGGAATAAGAGAACGGAGAAGGAAATGATAACTTCTACCACAATTGAATTTGGAAAGCATCCTTACGAAGAACGGTTGAAGGGAGTTGTTGGAAAACCAACAATGAAACGAATAAGCTTGTAGTGGGCTTATGGAAAACTTCTCAAAATTATGAGGTCACAAACGGCCACTAACGAAAAACAATTGATTGCTTGAGTGCAACTAAGAGATGAAAACTTCTTTCATCGAGAGGATAGGAGGAAACCTGGATCCTAGATAAGCACCACAATAGCAACATTCCTTAGGGAAGGCTTTAGGTGAAATCTATACCCAGATAACTCCAATGAAGAAACGATGAGTTTAAATATCTCATTCTTGATTACTTTTTTCCATGAAGGGAAATTGTCAAGAATGACATAACACCATCTCAAAAGATAAGGTAGAAAGAATTGCACTTTGGAATGCAAGAAGAAGAATACTTGAACTCCTTAGGAAAAAACATGTGTTGGGCACCATGTTTATTTTTTAGTATAGCTTGGCGGATCTTAGCTTCGAGAGAAATCTTGAAGAACAATTGAAGAATGAAAGGAAACCTTGACGAACCACCATGTTGAGCCGCCGCGAGAACTCCAGTAAAACCAGGATGATAGATAGAGAGAGAACTTGAAAACACCAGGTGAAGCCTTGCAATGATTTAGGTGGAGCTTCGCAACGAGATAATGCAGAAAGCTTGGAACTCCGGCAAAGAAAAAGATGAAGCCTCTCGAACCGAGAAATGTGACATGGTGAACTACTCTGGAAAGAAGAAACTAGATCACTTGGATGAAACCATAATAAGAATTACATTATGCATATCCTTCACCAATTTAAATTGATGACAAGCAACGGATTTGGCATACTACTTATTCTTGTAAAAAGGATTAAGAGAGATATAGCGCAAACTTGAGAAGGTCTTGATGGAACCACCGGTGGGATTTAACCAACGAATACATCAATATGAGAACAAGAGAAAAGGAATCTTGAACGAACCACCGTGCGAATTGAAAATGAACGAAGTAAAGGGGTGAATCACTGGTAAGAATTAGAGAACAAATGAAGATACTTGAGGGAATTTGATACACGAGAACGAAGAGATCACGAGCTGATTAGATAATACTTGAACGATGCACCGGAAGAATATGGAGATGAACGAAGAGACATCAATTTAGAATAATTGGAGAACGAGGCTGAAAACTTAGAACGAAGAAATCTTCTGAAATGATGGCCTTTGGATGATCAAGAAACGAAAACAACTCATGAAATGCTCCGGATGGGTATGAGAAGAATTCTCACAATCAAAAACAATTATGAGAGGATGGCATAAGCTAGAACTATGAATCTTCAAGAGAACGGACCAAGATTTAGGAGAAATTCTTCTTCGGGCTTCAAATGTTGAGAATGATGATGTGAAACACCACCATGAATTATTGAGGCACTACGGAACCATGAAGAATAGAAAGGTTGAATCAACAATGAAAAGAATTTGAAAGATCTTGGAGAAAGACATATGACTGATGATAATTCATTCTTACGTCAAACTTTGCAATGAATTTGAGAATAACTCCGAAAAGAATTAGAAGAGTCAGGTAAGATCCTGGGAAAAGACCTGTGGGTTAGGGCCCACTCAAAAGAAACACCGTTGAAATCATTACTTGAAAAGGAGATAGCACCGGTTGAATTAAATGGCTTGAATGAGGTAACAACCTCGAAATAGTTAGAATTGATGCGGAGTGGAAACACGAATCTTTCGAGATGTCTTCAGCACACCGGAAAAAAAGAATGGCGAGAAGTGGATGATTAAGAGGTGCACCGACATGAGCAAACATTTGAAACGAGGAAAGGATATGATCGACAAAGCTTGAATTGAATCCACCGGGGAAGATAAGAGAACAAAGAATGATAAACTTGAAGCTTCCTGACCATCTTCCTGAGAATCACCAGTTAAGAACATTGATGGAAAAGAATGGAGAAACTTCACATCCATAAGATGGATACATGATTAAGAAATTTGAGTCCTTGAAGAAAGAGGGTGGGAGGGCGGCAAAAACAAAGGCAACTTGGGGCATATGGAATAAACACCATTGAGAAAACTTATAATTGATCTTCCGGATGGGGAGAATGATGGGATCATCTCGAAGAGAAACGCACCGGTTAGAAATAGAATTAAGATGGCAATCTCGATGATCAAGAAGGATTAGTATCCACATAGGAATATGAGAACACCACTTAGAAAAGGTGTGGAATCAACACCAGACAATGAAGCAACTTGAATACCACAAACCAAAACAAAACAAAGGATTGGCTTAGGAAATAAGCCGGAAACAAACATATGATAGAGATTTCGCCCAAAGTGTTCGTGATGAGGCCCCACGGGCACGTCGTACAGTGGACGTCACGAATGACAAACAAGACGTCCCCGAATCGGCATAGCCAAGCATTCTCTAAGACACCTCGCGACCACTGTAAATCGACCGTGGAAAGCGAACCACTAGACGTTGGACCCCAATCTCAAATCATACATCCGTCGAAAAGATATCCTATGAGCTACTTGAATTCCCACCTATAAAACTCCCGAAACTTTCTGGTTATGCAATCAGGTGTTGGGGATATAGGGGACGCAATATATCTCACCCAAACTAACAATCCCTAGATCCGGCTGTATCCATCCGTCAACACATACCAAGAAAACTCCGGGAATCATGTACCTCAACCTTCGAAAAGCATCCGTTATACAAGTTATGGCAATACTCCCGAACTCCCACCCCAGTACTGGGTGGCGTCGAGGTAATCTCACCAACAACTGCATAAAAGTGATTTTCGATGTCGGTGAAACTCAGGTATTCCAGAACTGCAACGATAAAATTGTGATGACAACACCTCGGAGCTCAACTCCCCCGGACACTACCACAACCCCTAAATGTCAGGAGGCACCAAGAACAATGTTCTCGTCACAAAACCATCGGAACGATTCCAAGATACCCGCGTGATCCTTAAAAAAATTTAGTGAAATTGGAGGAGAGGAAAGTCAAAACATCTACGTCAGCAGACCTCACCAGAGCGATGAAGGGACTGAGGAGTAAAAAGAATCCTACTCTCCGATATGTATAATCCAAAGACTCAAAACATTTTTGTTCTAGACTCAACAACGCCAGCGATTCGATCAAGCAGGGGGCTTATAAGTCAGGGATGGCTCTGATTACCAACTTGTAACGCCCACGATGCGGCTATATCTCTCACGTGTCGAGGCACGACTTAGAGGCATAACCGCATTGTAGGTTCTGTCGCAAGAAGGGTCATCTTCACACAATCCCATGTAATGAACAAGAATGGGATAAAGAGTTGGCTTACAATCGCCACTTCACACAATACATAAATAAATTCATACATCATCCAAAATACACACATAGACCGACTATGGTCAAATCCAAATGAAAAGAAGATAACCCCCAAATGCTAGATCCCCGATCGTCCCAACTGGGCACCACTACTGATCATCCGGAAACGAAACGTAGTAACGACCAAGTTCCTCGTCGAACTCCCACTTGAGTTCGGTAGCATCGCCTGCACTGGCGTCAACGGCACCAGCAACTGTTTGGAAGTATCTGTGAGTCACGAGGACTCAGCAATCTCACACCTGCGAGATCAAGACTATTTAAGCTTATGGGTAGGATAGGGTAATGAGGTGGAGCTGCAGCAAGCACTAAGCATATATGGTGGATAACATACGCAAATAAGAGTGAGAAGAGAAGCAACGCAACGATCGTGAGGCTAGAAGTGATCAAGAAGTGATCCTGAAACTACTTACGCACAACCATAACACAAGAACCGTGTTCATTTCCCGGACTCCGCCGAAAAGAGATCATAATGGCTACACACGCGGTTGATGCATTTTAATTAAGTCAAGTGTCAAGTTCTCTTCAACCGGATATTAACAAATTCCCATCTGCCACATAACCGCGGGCATGGCTTTCGAAAGATAATACCCTGCAGGGGTGTCCCAACTTAGCCCATTATAAGCTCTCACGGTCAACGAAGGATATTCCTTCTCCCGGGAAGACCCGATCAGTCTCAGAATCCTGGTTTACAAGACATTTCGACAATGGTAAAACAAGACAAGCAAGACCGCCTGAATGTGCCGACAAATCCCGATAGGAGCTGCACATATCTCGTTCTCAGGGCACACTGGATGAGCCTGACGTCGGGTTGGCATAGAGCCTGGTTGCCCAGGGGGCGCCGGACATCGCTCGGAGAGAAACGGAAGAGGAAGAGGTAAAAAAAAGTTGCTTCTTTGACAAACGAGTGAAACCACGAATCTTGAGAGGTCGCAAAGCTTGAAGAAATGACACGACGGAGGTGAACAAAATTTAAAACACTCCGTTCAGCAAGAGGAACAAGGAACATTACAAGAACCTTTTAGGTTGAAAGACAAACAAAAATGGTTACGATGGACAAGAAGTATATGCAAGCACTCCGGTTGAAACAAGATGTACAAGGAACCATAAAGAACAATTACGACAACACTCCTGTTGAAAATTGAAGGTACAGAATATGAACTTGGCAAAATGAAAGCACTTGGATGAGACTCCGGTTAAAAGAGGAATGATAGACACAACACTCCGGTTAAATGGATAAGCAAAGGAAAGAACATGATCTTCGACAAAAATGGGATGATAGGTCGAAGGGAGTAACATCACAATGCCTCCGGAATGAACGAATAGAAGCTTGATCGTCGGAATCAGAGAACAGAGAAGGAAATGATAACTTCTACCACAATTGAATTTGGAAAGCATCCTTATGAGGAACGGTTGAAGGGAGTTGTTGGAAAACCAACAACGAAACGAATAAGCTTGTAGTGGGCTTATGGAAAACTTCTCAAAATTATGAGGTGACAAACGACCACTGACGAAAAACAATTGATTGCTTGAGAGCAACGAAGAGATGAAAACTTCTTTCATCGAGAGGATAGGAGGAAACTTGGATCCTAGATAAGCACCACAATAGCAACATTCCTTAGGGAAGGCTTTAGGTGAAATCTATACCAAGATAACTCCAATGAAGAAACGATGAGTTTAAATATCTCATTCTTGATTACTTTTTTCCATGAAGGGAAATTGTCAAGAATGACATAACACCATCTCAAAAGATAAGGTAGAAAGAATTGCACATTGGAATGCAAGAAGAAGAATACTTGAACTCCTTAGGAAAAAAACATGTGTTGGGCACCATGTTTTTTTAGTATAGCTTGGCGGATCTTAGCTTCGAGAGAAATCTTGAAGAACAATTGAAGAATGAAAGGAAACCTTGACGAACCACCATGTTGAGCCTTCGTGAGAACTCCGTTAAAACCAGGATGACAGAAAGAGAGAGAAGTTGAAAACACCAGGTGAAGCCTTGCAATGATTTAGGTGGAGCTTTGCGACGAGATAATGCAGAAAGCTTGGAACTCCGGAAAAGAAAAAGATGAACCTCTCGAACCGAGAAATGCGACATGATGAACAACTCTAGAAAGAAGAAACTAGATCACTTGGATGAAACCATAATAAGAATTACGTTATGCATATCCTTCACCAATTTAAATTGATGACAAGCAACGGATTTGGCATACTACTTTTTCTTGTAGAAAGGATTAAGAGAGATATAGCGCAAACTTGAGAAGGTCTTGATGGAACCACCGGTGGGATTTAACCAACGAATAAATCAATATGAGAACAAGAGAAAAGGAATCTTGAACGAACCACCGTGCGAATTGAAAATGAACGAAGTAAAGGGGTGAATCACTGGTAAGAATTAGAGAACGAATGAAGATACTTGAGGGAATTTGATACACGAGAATGAAGAGATCACGAGCTGATTAGAGAATACTTGAACGATGGACCAGAAGAATATGGAGATGAACGAAGAGACATCAATTTAGAATAATTGGAGAACGAGGCTGAAAACATAGAAGGAAGAAATCTTCTGAAATGATGGCCTTTGGATGATCAAGAAACGAAAACAACTCATGAAATGCTCCGGATGGGTATGAGAAGAATTCTCACAATCGAAAACAATTATGAGAGGATGGCATAAGCTAGAACTATGAATCTTCAAGAGAACGGACCAAGATTTAGGAGAAATTCTTCTTCGGTCTTCAAATGTTGAGAATGATGATGAGAAACACCACCATGAATTATTGAGGCACTCCGGAACCATGAAGAATAGAAAGGTTGAATCAACAATGAAAAGAATTTGAAAGATCTTGGAGAAAGACATATGACTGATGATAATTCATTCTTATGTCAAACTTTGCAATGAATTTGAGAATAACTCCGAAAAGAATTAGAAGAGTCAGGTAAGATCCTGGGAAAAGACCTGTGGGTTAGGGCCCACTCAAAAGAAACACCGTTGAAATGATTACTTGAAAAGGAGATAGCACCGGTTGAATTAAATGGCTTGAATGAGGTAACAACCTCGAAATAGTTAGAATTGATGCAGAGTGGAAACACGAATCTTTCGAGATGTCTTCAGCACACCGGAACAAAAGAATGGCGAGAAGTGGATGATTAAGATGTGCACCGACATGAGCAAACATTTTAAACGAGGAAAGGATATTATCGACAAAGCTTGAATTGAATCCACCGGGGAAGATAAGAGAACAAAGAATGATAAACTTGAAGCTTCCTAAGCATCTTTGTGACACCCAAAATTTTGACCCTGTTTTATTAATTAAAATTTTGCCAGGAAATTAAACTTTTCCATTTTTGTCTGGATTTATCTTTTGATTTCAGAACCCCTCTTCTCTTTAATATTGTGGGTTTTACCTCAAGTGGAAACTTTCCAAAAGTATTATTGGACTTGTATACTCTCTCTATAAAACAATTCTTTATCAGTGGATTTAATTGCATAATTGCTTTTCCTGAGCTTTATTCTTTTAAAATGATTTTTCATAAATTTGGAGCCTCTGTTGCACTGCAACCATTTGATTAATGCATTTAAAATTTTTACCAAAATTTGGGGATGCCATGTGATGTTTCCACATCACTTTTATGCAAAAATATCTTTTGGTCATTGGAGATTTTGAGCTCTACATCAACTTTTCAAATCTGTTCGAGTAGGTATTTTGCACTACAACCTGTTTGAATATTTCCCTAAAAATTCTTCCAAGTGTTTGGAGATGTCAGTAGATGCATATAATTCAACTTTATGCAAAAACCCATTGGTGTTCTTTGAAAAGTCGAGAGAATCATCCTCATCTTCATTCTGCTTCAGTTTGGTGATTTGTACTGCAACCCCAATTTATTTTGCTCTAGTGCCCATGAGCTTTTTCCTGCTTGTAGTCCTTCCTACAAAACACTTAAGTCGAGGAGAGTGGACCCATTGGAGGATTTTAAGTGCATGCAATAAGGCCTTTTTCTTTCTGTCCAAAACTGCAAGTTTGCAAAACTTGCACTAGCAAGATTCTGGTTTTGCCCAAATGATCTTGCCATCATCACCTACATCTAAAGAGACTCTGGTCTGGAGTTTTTGGCCACTCCAAGAGTTGCCTAGATGCGCTTAGCATTCTGTCGAACACTTGGTGTGCATGGGCAGATTTGGCATGGTTATTAGTTTGCATTGTTAACTTGATCCCCTGACCTAACCACCATGTCCATTAACCCCCTTGCTAGCTCTAACCTAGTCCTGTTATTTGCCAGCCTCGCTCTAGCACTCTAGGCTGTCCTGGCATTATGTCGAGCACGTCCCGTGCGTGCTCTGGGCGCGCCCAGAGCGCACGTTTTGCCCGTGCGGGCGCCCGAGCCGCCGCGTCGCACGACCACCTCCCCGTGCCCGCTCTGGCCTCCCCCCACTCGCCGCCGACGTGCCCCGCCCCCTCCCTTGCCGCAGAGCCGCCCCTGGCGCGCTACAGCACCGCCGTCAGGTCGGCCACGGCGGCTAGCGGCCGGCCAAAGTGGGATCCTTCCATGGCCGGCGCCGCCCGAGCCGCAGCAGCGCGCCAGCTGCCCCCTTGTACAGCCCGAGCCTATCCTCAAACCCGTCTGCTAGTGCTCGTCGGCGCCACGTCGCCCTGGCCACTACAGAACGGCGACTCGTCGTCATTCTTATCCACCACCGCGGAACCAGTCTCGTTGCGCTAGAAAAGGAGGCCCCCGAGCTCCTCCGAGCACTCAGGTGAACCCAGGCCACCCCCATAGCACCCCTCAGCCTGCAATCGGCGGATGGTAGCCGTCTTCCTCGACTCCGGTCGGTTCGGCCGCCGCCACCTTCTGGTGTCGTTCACCGCAACCAGACCCTCCCCCGTGCATCCAACACCACCACCCGTTTCCCCTCGACCTCACGGAGCCGCCCAGCCTCTCAAACGCGACAAAGGACCACCATAGCTCGAAACCCCCAAACCACCCGAAGCCTCCTCCGTCGCGGAGCTCACCGCCGGCGACTCCCTTCACCCCCACGGCCCTAGCGACCACCGAGAGGACCGCCCTGGAACCACGGATCCATCCCTGCCCTCCGGAGCCCGCGAAGAGTCGCCGTTCGCCGGAGTCCCGCCTTCGCTCGGGCAGAAGAAGAGGAGGGAGAAGAGACTAGTCAAACCTGACCAGTGGGCCCGCTGGACCCACTGTCAGTGACCCAGCCCCGCCACCACGTGTTTAAGTGGTCGCGTAAACCCCTGAAGTACGTCTCCTCTGCCTCGAAAGTGTATTCTCCCCCGAAACGTTTTCTTTTTTCTGATTTTATTAAAAACAGAACTTTGACTGGCTATATCTTTTAAAATAAAGCTCCAAAGGAGTTGATTCTTTTTCCTACCTCTCTCAGATTTCATCTAGTTTATTTTGAGATTTATTTCAAAACTATTTAGGACAACTTTTTGTACTGTTTTTGAGAGATATGTTATTTGAATATTTTTTCAAAATAGGAAATGGAGAGAGAAGAAAACTTTCAAAAAGTTTTCGAATGCACACTTCCTCTCCACAACCTGAAGGCAAGCATTCTGAACCCTGGCATAATATTTTTGGGTGTTGTTGATACGGTTACAACACCACCTTGACTTGGAGCATACGTTATTTTATGTGACGATAGAATCATACGCGTGAGTGCATAATGAGATTCTTTGCTATTAGAAATGGATATGCTGGTGATAGTGATCATCCTCGTGAGCTTTTCATGCATACCGACAGGAAGCCGGGAAAGTCGTGGTCTTGGGTAGACACGAGCTTGTCCCTAGTTCCTCATCGAGACGAGTGTGTCCGGTATGGCATGATGAGGTATGATGAGCGGTGATTCTGTCTGTTAGTTGAGATATATTTGTTATGCTAATCATACGGGTAATACTTGAACCTCCTGAGTCGGCCATAGATCGAGTCTTGTTCTAGTAAACCCCCATACTTGTTTCATACTACCACTTGTCCCTGCCGCAGTAGGGTACGGTTCAGTAGGTTGTCAACCCCTTCCTAGCACACACCATACAGAGAGGCCGCGGTGGAAGATACCGGATGCATCCGGTAGGCATGCCACCTGGTCCGGGGGCATGGGTGTTTCCGGTTGGGACCGAGAGGGGGGCACCCCTTAGAGCGCGCGATATAAATTTGATCCCATGCTACATCGAGGTTGTAATTTCCCCACTTAGAGTTTTGCTTGACAGGTCTCGTGGGTGATTCCAGACACCGGTAAGTTAAGCTGGTGTGTGCAGGTCAGGCGTGTCTTCAATTAAAAGGCCGTAGGCGGAATTAGTCCCGATGGACTAAATAAATCCGTTACTCGTGGGTAAAGAGTACACCCTCTGCAGAGGTTAAATCTATTGGGATAGCCATGTCCATGGGAAAGGACTACAGTCCGAGATGGGTTTAGTGACGGTCTTTGGATGAAGAAACGACTAAACTATATCATTGATTATGACCTGTGACATATGAGGATTATGATTATTATGATTGTGGACTAACCATTTACATTATTTGAATTATTGAGTATCCCTGGGATGGTTCTACCTCCTGGACACTCACTGCGACTATTCTCTTATAAGCCCTTTATGTGGTGTCGCCTAGACGCCCGACTATGGCATGCTTGTTATTTCTTTTATTTATAAGCCCTTTATGTGGTGTCGCTCAGACGCCCGACTGAGGCAGAAATTATTTTTATTTTCCTTTCGAGGCGTCGCTTCAGACACTCGATCAATACATTCTATTCCTACTCCCGTATTGCATATCCATATTTTACCTGCATGCGTGCATCATGGATTTCGTTTATTTCGTGATAGACGTTATGATCATAAAATATTTCGGAGCATGATTATCCCTTGTTATATTATACCCATGTTCATAATGTTTGCGAGTACATTCAAAAGTACTCACTGGCTTGTCCCTGGCTATTGTCTTGGCCAGATTTCCTCGCATGGAGAGGAGCGTTGCGATGACAGCCCCGAAACCTACTTAATGATGATAGCAGCCTCGCGAAGATAGGAGTTATCCTGGTCAGCTGTTCTTGTGGGAAATGGAGTCCCATAGATGCAGATGAACCACAAACCGCTTCCGCCATCAACCACTAGAAACCAAGTGTTGTACTCATAGGCCACAATGGTCTTGTACTACATATTTTGTACTTTGCTTGGAATTTCTGTATCAAGTTGGTGCCTCATCAGCTAACAGTAATCCTGGTGCTGGTGAGCACAAGGGCCATTTTCTGGAAAATTAATATCCCGAAAACCGGTCGTGACAAACTTGGTATCAGAGCCAGGCTGACCATTGGCTAATCCTATCTTAGCCAGGTCGATAAACCTAGGTTAACCAACCCACCAGACCTTAACCTAACCCCGGCCAAGCTTCTCGCGTAAGATAGCCACACAGTGACCCCGACGCTTTTGACAGTCGGTGCCCAACCTATCAGCCTAGCCTGTCGATCACGCGCCAGTGACCGACACCTAACATGTCTCATTCGCAAGCGTGCGAAGGAAGACTCCGCCCCCTTTTTCTATAAAAAGGGCATGCTAGCCTCAACCCAGCACAGCACAGCCTCTACCCCAAACCAAGCCACGATGCCTGGCCCCATTGTTCACAATGAGACCACAGCAACCAACCTTGGAGGTTTTGTGACCGTGCTCGCAAACCTCACCCGCCGTGCCTATGCATTAGAAGAGCCCCCTGAATATGTTGTGTACCAGGGACCCATGAGCGGTGAGAGCCGTCAATTCTGGGCCACTGTACACATCTATGGTAGGGGTCTATCACCAGAACGCCCCTACAGGTTCACTGGAAGGACAACTTCCTTTGAGCCACAAGCCATCCAACTGGCAGCTCGAGAAGCTATAGTTCAACTCCGGCACTTGTCGCCCAGGGTTAACTGTCGCTCGTTCTACTACTACCCCAGTCATGACAGGTATGGTAGGCCGCCCCAGGTTGCCAACGGAGATCACGAGACGGATCCTGCAGTATTGCATCTGGTGCGCTATGTAAGTGCACTAGAGGAACTGTTCGATCAAATCACCCTTGATCTGATCGCAGCTCGTGGAGAACTGGTTCGCCGAGCCCCGGCGAAAGGAGAAGAGGAGCCCGACGCCAACAACCCAGTCGTGCTGTTCGGACACCCGATCGAGTCCTTGAGGTCTGCCCCAGCCATCGACCAGAATACTTTGGTGTCCCCAGAAGTGCTTCGTCGCCTTTTGGGAACACACTCCAACGGGATGGTGGCCAACAACCCCCGCGATGGTCATCATCGCTACCCCGACCCTGCAGCCCCTCAACCTCATCCGGCTAATCCCGATGGTGAAACCCGTGGAGAAGCCTCGACGTCCGCAAGGCAAGCCCGCTTAGATATTAATGAAGTAGACTAAGCCGCTCAAGTAGTAACGAGCCTTAATATTTCTACGCCTTGTAATTGTGTGATCTTGTATCACCATTATTAAATGATGTCTGCTTGTGCGCCCCTATTTTGGAATAGTAGCCATGCATAAGTACGTCAGCGTACAGTTGCATTTTTAAATTCCGGGCGCAGCTACCAAAACCAACCCCAACGACACCCACAGTAATGCGTCACATTTATGAGATATGTGTATCTGTGGCTTTGACCCCGACCCCATAGAACAGAACCGACAACTAGTTACCCTTCACCACGGTAAATAACCCAGCCCCAATGCTATATAAAAGGCCACCTCGTGACCTTGCCAAGTACCCCTCACCTTGTGCGCAACACTCACAGCCATTTCTTTGCCATGCCGACCCCCAGTATTTACCTAAGAACTCCAGAAGCAACCCCAGGGAGTTTTGTCAAATTATTGGGGGACTTTACCTGCAGTACCATGAGTGCCATCCATCCACCCCAGTACGAGTTGCTCAAATCGAGGATCACCCCATCCACCTCGAAATATTGGGCAGTGGTGCACATCCCTCCCGCAAACCCAAACCAAGACCCAACGGAAGTCTTCCTCGTGGGGAAATCCATGCCGACTCCGCATATGGCCATTGAAGCTGCCGCGTACGAAGCGCTTGCTCGTCTTTGATTTGCGGTACCCTATGCCAGCGAACGAGGATATTATTATTTTCCGAGTCGTGCAGCACCCGGAGAAGTAGCATCTTTTCCCGGTGGGCGAATTGAGAGAGATCCAGTACTGGCCAACCTTGCCCAGTATGTTATCGCTCAAGAGCGTTTGACTCAGCGGGTAATGGGTTATCTCCAGAGCCTCGCTGATTTAAATCCTCATATCGTTATTGGCAGACCACTGAGGCCCGACCAGGAGAGACGCGTTCATCGGCTACTCAACCCGCTTCCCCCGATAGAAGAGGAGTGCGCCCCAGTACCAGAGACGTTTTCTCAGGACCATGTCCTTTTGCCTTTTTTATTGTAGACGTCACCGCTATGTTTATTATCCCAGTATTTATTTATATGTTGTAACTTGTACGTGGTATCCAAATTTGTGCGACGGATCAAAATTTTGGTTTCAATTACGTGAGCAGTTTTACTGCTGTTAATTTTGATTTAACTAATTTTCACTCACGATAAATTTTGTAGTGAGATTTCTTTCCCTAAGTTGCTGCAGCATATGCCTCTTCACGACGTAGATTTTTATTTCCGCAGCGGCAGACTCACAACCACAACCACTCGACCTCGTTCGCTAATTACAAATCCTCGTACACATTTTGCACCTAACTGATCACACCCGAGGACACCACAGTCTCAGTAAAAGAAATTTGTGAGTAATCATTCGGGCGCATGTTGCCCCAGCACACCAACAACAGTTAGCACTCGATGCCGCACCTAATCCTCGTGATCGCCGCCACCGCGAAGAGCTAACACTCGAGCGGCAGCATCACGACGATCATCCAGGATCATCGCGCACAGGAGCACGGAGAACCCCAGCAACGTCGCCAAACCTCCACACACCAGGACCACGTACCAGTCCGGCATCACCTCCGCCATTAGAGCCTCGTCTCGAGCTCCTGCAAACAGCAATGGAGGAGAAGGAAGGAGAAGAAGAAGCGAGGCCAGGTGTGAGGAAGAAGAAAGGAGCACCGCGATCATTTTATAGCTCGAGATCGATGTACGGTGGGCGAGGTTCACCAGCGCCGCTCGTCGCTCGATCGCCGGTGTACGGAGGCGAATCCGTGAGCAGTGCCGACAGTGCACTAGCCCGCGAGGTGAGTGCATGCTGCACCGGCAGCTAGCACGCCGCGCACTACCGCAGTACGGCCTAGATGCCCTACGCGCTAGGCGTCGCCGGTGGAGGAAGCGCGGGAAAGCCCGCGAGGGAGAGCAAGAAGAGAGAGCCAGAGGTAGAAGAAGAGGCCGACAGTGGGCCCCGGGTCCACCTGTCAGCCAGAGAGAGCACTGTGCTCTCGGGTATGACCAGCGTATTCTAGTAATTTAGATTTTATTCTAAATTACTGTATCCTCATAGAAATATCTCGCTTTCCCCAACCATGGATTTTTCCACGCAACGCCAGTTTACCACACTATAGTTTTACACCACTTATTGCCCTCTCACTGTAGCCACATTTTATTGCATAGTAGAATGATTTCTTTTGGTAAGAGCGATGTTTATCCAAAACAGTTTTTAACAAATCTCGAGGACGAGATTTTTCTTAAGGGGGGTAGTGTTGTGACACCCCAAAATTTTGACCCTGTTTTATTAATTAAAATTTTGCCAGGAAATTAAACTTTTCCATTTTTGTCTGGATTTATCTTTTGATTTCAGAACCCCTCTTCTCTTTAATATTGTGGGTTTTACCTCAAGTGGAAACTTTCCAAAAGTATTATTGGACTTGTATACTCTCTCTATAAAACAATTCTTTATCAGTGGATTTAATTGCATAATTGCTTTTCCTGAGCTTTATTCTTTTCAAATGATTTTTCATAAATTTGGAGCCTCTGTTGCACTGCAACCATTTGATTAATGCATTTAAAATTTTCACCAAAATTTGGGGATGTCATGTGATGTTTCCACATCACTTTTATTCAAAAATATCTTTTGGTCATTGGAGATTTTGAGCTCTACATCAACTTTTCAAATCTGGTCCAGTAGGTATTTTTGCACTACAACCTGTTTGAATCTTTCCCTTAAAATTCTTCCAAGTGTTTGGAGATGTCAGTAGATGCATATAATTCAACTTTATGCAAAAACCCATTGGTGTTCTTTGAAAAGTTGAGAGAATCATCCTCATCTTCATTCTGCTTCATTTTGGTGATTTGTACTGCAACCCCAATTTATTTTGCTCTAGTGCCCATGAGCTTTTTCCTGCTTGTAGTCCTCCCTACAAAACCCTTAAGTCCAGGAGAGTGGACCCATTGGAGGATTTTAAGTGCATGCAATAAGGCCTTTTTCTTTCTGTCCAAAACTGCAAGTTTGCAAAACTTACACTAGCAAGATTCTAGTTTTGCCCAAATGATCTTGCCATCATCACCTACATCTAAAGAGACTCTGGTCTGGAGTTTTTGGCCACTCCAAGAGTTGCCTAGATGCGCTTAGCATTCTGTCGAACACTTGGTGTGCATGGGCAGATTTGGCATGGTTATTAGTTTGCATTCTGAACTTGATCCCCTGACCTAACCACCATGTCCATTAACCCCCTTGCTAGCTCTAACCTAGTCCTGTTATTTGCCAGCCTCGCTCTAGCACTCTAGGCTGTCCTGGCATTATCTCGAGCACGTCCCGTGCGTGCTCTGCGCGCGCCCAGAGCGCACGTTTTGCACGTGCGGGCGCCCGAGCCGCCGCGTCGCACGGCCGCCTCCCCGCGACCGCTCTGGCCTCCCCCCTGTGACGCCCGGATAATTATACTACAGTAAACCTACGCTAGTGATGACACGTCACCTCTGTTAGTGTTGATAATCTCACGTTAGTTCAAAACCGGATCAAAATTCAAAGTTCAAAATCAAGCAAACAATAAAAGTTTTCAAATACTAAAACTAAAATGTTCAATAAATAGTAGATAAATCAGAGGCTATGATAAAATAGTAAAGAACATTATTGAAATTTTATAAGTGACTTAAACATCCTCAAACAGTGGCTGAAAACATTAGTTAATAACCTTTTTATTAATACAAAATAAATATGAAATGATATTTACCCCAAACTAGTTTTTGGTGGTAAGGTATATTGTGCTGTGATTTGTGGGCCAGCTATCATATTTTACAAAACTCACTTGGTGCCCAGACAATTAGCCAAAACAGAAAAGGAAAAATAAGACAAAGTAAAACAAAAGGAAAAGAAAATGACCCCCCTGGACCAGACGGCCCAGCTCGCAGCCAGGCCGGCCCACCTGGCCCATCCGCCGAACCGGCCCGTTCCCCCCCGGTCGCTCTCTCCCCTTCCCTGTTCACCCGACCAGGGTCGGAACAGGCGCGCGTCCCCGCCGGACCCCCCCCCCCCTCGCCGGCGTCGAGGAGGGGATAAGATCGCCAGCGCCCCCGCCTCCACTGACCCCTCCCCTCGACGCCTCGGCCTCCTCCCCACCTACCTCCACCAACTCCCCTCTCCATCTCGGCCGCTCTCTCTCTCTCTCTCTGGCCCTCCCCTCGCCCGAGCGAGATCGCCGCCGAAGCCTCATAGGCGTGGCCCCGACCACCGTTCGTCGAGCCGCCGATGTCCCCGAGCTCCCTCTACGTCGTCCTCGTCGACCCCGCGCTTCAGGACGAGCTGGGGTGCCCTGCAGCGGCCGGGTCAAGCTTTTCCCCAACCTCGGTCGCCGCCGCCCGCCGCGATTCATCCCGCCTCCCCTCTGCGCTCCCGTTCACTCGAGGGCCTCCGTGTGCCGCGCCGTAAGCCTCCACCCCCTCCTCCTTCCTCTGGTTCCTCCTCATACACCGTAGAAGGCTCGCGGTACCGCCGTCGCCATTGCCGCATGCGGCCTCGTCCGCGAGCTCGTTGCGCTCACCCCGTCCATCTCCGAGCCAAGCGGTGGCCTCCGTCGAGTTGCCAGAGGTCCGTAGAGCCCGCTAGCGTCGTTTGTTAGCTAGAACGCAGCCCGTAGCGTGGTTTTCGAAGATGCCCGTAGTCCGGCGCCGCCCGCGGTCGTCGTTGAGCTCCACTCCGGCCACCCCCGCTCCTGGGATCACTCTAGATCGACGCGGGACGATCTACTCGTTCGAACGCCACCAAAAACGCGCGGAATGGTGCCCTGTGCTGGAAATCCGAGCAACTCCGGCGAACTTCCGCCGCTGGAATGGTCGCCGGCGTGATTCCGGCGACGTCACCGACGTGGCGCCCGCGTGGCACCGCCTGGGCCACTGACTGGTGGACCCAGGTCCCCCCTTGACTTGTTGACCGCGGTCAACGAGCTGACTGGGCGGCCCCCAGCCACTGACATGCGGGCCCCCCTTCTGTTAATTAGTCTAACAATTGTTTTATAAATAAAAATAATTAGATTAACTAATCACTCACTGACATATGGGGCCCACCCCTCTAATTAGACTGTTAGTTTAGTTTAAATTACTGTTAGACTAACAGAGGCTGACATGTGGGTCCCACTGGACCCACCTGTCTGGTTTGACTGGTCAGCCGACCTGTTGACCTGCTGACGTCAGCATTACCTCATGCTGACGTCATAATTCATTTTTGCTAAATTCAAATAATTCCAGAAATTCAAATAATCTTTGAAAATTCATATCTTTTAAACCGTAACTCGGATGAAAATGTTTTCTATATGAAAGTTGCTCAGAACGACGAGACGAATCCGAATACGCAGTCCGTTCGTCCACCACACCTCCCTAACCTATCGATCTAGCAACTTTCCCCCTTCGGTCCGTCTGTCCGAAAACGCGAAACATCGGGAATACTTTCCCGGATGTTCCCCCCCTTCGCCGGTACCACCTACTGTCGCGTTAGGACACACCTCGCACTGTTCATTGTCATGTCACGCATCGTCATGCTTATGTTTGCATTGTATTTACTGTTTCTTCCCCCCCCCCTCTTCTCTCCGGTAGACTACGAGACCGACACTGCTGCTGCCCAGTTCGACTACGGAGTTGACAACCCCTCCTACTTGCCAGAGCAACCAGGCAAGCCCCCCCCCTTGATCACCAGATATCGCCTACTCTACTCTCTACTACTTGCATTAGAGTAGTGTAGCATGTTACTGCTTTCGATTAATCCTATTCTGTTGCATAGCCTGTCATTGTTGCTACAGTTGTTTCCCTTACCTGCTATCCTACTGCTTAGTATAGGATGCTAGTTTTCCATCAGTGGCCCTACATTCTTGTCCGTCTGCTGTGCTATACTATCGGGCCGTGATCACCTGGGCGGTGATCACGGGTATATACTATATACATTATATACATGACACATGTGGTGACTAAAGTCGGGTCGGCTCGAGGAGTACCCGCAAGTGGTTCTGATGAGGGGGCTGAAAGGACAGGTGGCTCCACCCCGGTAGAGGTGGGCCTGGGTTCCTGACGGCCCCCGACTGTTACTTTGTGGCGGAGCGACAGGGCAGGTTGAGACCGCCTAGGTGAGAGGTGGGCCTGGCCCTGGTCGGCGTTCGCGGATACTTAACACGCTTAACGAGATCTTGGTATTTGATCTGAGTCTGGCCATTTGGTCTATACGCACTAGCCATCTACGCGGGAGTAGTTATGGGTATCCCGGCGTCGTGGTATCAGCCGAAGCCTTCTTGACGTCAGCGACTGAGTGGCGCGCGCCGGATTGGACTGGAACGCCACTAGGCTAGGTCTGCTTCCGGCCGCGTACGCAACGTGCAGGTGTGCATAGGGCGATGGGCCCAGACCCCTGCGCGCATAGGGTTAGACCGGCGTGTTGACCTCTCTGTTGTTCTTAAGTGGGGCTGCGACGCGTTGATCTTACGAGGCCGGGCATGACCCAGAAAAGTGTGTCCGGCCAAATGGGATCGAGCGTGTTGGGTTATGTGGTGCACCCTTGCAGGGAAGTTTATCTATTCGAATAGCCGTGTCCCTCGGTAAAAGGACGACCCGGAGTTGTACCTTGACCTTATGACAACTAGAACTGGATACTGAATAAAATACACCCTTCCAAGTGCCAGATACAACCCGGTGATCGCTCTCTAACAGGGCGACGAGGAGGGGATCGCCGGGTAGGATTATGCTATGCGATGCTACTTGGAGGACTTCAATCTACTCTCTTCTACATGTTGCAAGATGGAGGCTGCCAGAAGCGTAGTCTTCGACAGGGTTAGCTATCCCCCTCTTATTCTGGCATTCTGTAGTTCAGTCCACTGATATGCCCCTTTACACATATACCCATGCATATGTAGTGTAGCTCCTTGCTTGCGAGTACTTTGGATGAGTACTCACGGTTGCTTTTCTCCCTCTTTTCCCCTTTCTATACCTGATTGTCGCAACCAGATGCTGGAGTCCAGGAGCTAGAGATCCCGAGGATGGTTCTACATGGAGTTTGGCTTCGAGGAGTAGTTAGGAGGTCCCAGGCAGGAGGCCTTGCCTTTTCGATCGTTGCTACTTTTGTGCTAGCCTTCTTAAGGCAAACTTGTTTAACTTATGTCTGTACTCAGATATTGTTGCTTCCGCTGACTCGTTTGTGATCGAGCACTTGTATTCGAGCCCTCGAGGACCCTGGCTTGTATTATGATGCTTGTATGACTTATTTATGTTTTAGAGTTGTGTTGTGATATCTTCCCGTTAGTCCCTGACCTTGATCGTACACATTTGCGTGCATGATTAGTGTACGGTCAAAACGGGGGCGTCACACCCCCACTCGCAGCCGACGTGCCCCGCCCCCTCCCTCGCCGCAGAGCCGCCCCTGGCAAGCTACAGCACCGCCGTCAGGTCAGCCATGGCGGTTAGCGGCCGGCCACAGTGGGCTCCTGCCATGGCCGGCGCCGCCCGAGCCGTAGCAGCGCGCCAGCTGCCCCCTTGTACAACCCGAGCCTATCCTCAAACCCGTCTGCTAGTGCTCGTCGCCGCCACGTCGCCCTGGCCACTACAGAACGGCGACTTGCCGTCGTTCTTATCCACAACCGCGGAACCAGTCTTGTTGCGCTATAAAAGGAGGCCCCCGAGCTCCTCCGAGCACTCAGGCGAACCCAGGCCACCCCATAGCACCCTCTCAGCCAGCAATCGGCAGATGGTAGCCGTCTTCCTCGACTCCGGTCGGTTCGGCCGCCGCCACCTTCCGGTGCCGTTCATCGCAACCAGACCCTCCCCCGTGCATCCAACACCACCACCCGTTTCCCCTCGACCTCACGGAGCCGCCCAGCCTCTCAAACGCGACCAAGGACCACCATAGCTCGAAACCCACAAACCACCCGAAGCCTCCTCCGCCGCGGAGCTCACCGCCGGTGACTCCCTTCACCCCCACGGCCCTAGCGACCACCGAGAGGACCGCCCTGGAACCACGGATCCATCCCTGCCCTCCGGAGCCCGCGAAGAGCCGCCGTTCGCCGGCGTCGATCGCCGGAGTCCCGCCTCCGCTCGGGCAGAGGAAGAGGAGGGACAAGAGACTAGTCAAACCTGACCAGTGGGCCCGCTGGACCCATTGTCAGTGACCCAGCCCCGCCACCACGTGTTTCTGGATAATTAGACAAATTCGCAGCAGCGAAAAAAACACTACGGGTCGAATCTGGCTGGCCCATTGGTGCACAGGAGAGGGGCGGGTGCTGCTCACCCTGGGCCAAGGCCCGCTGATGCAGAGGCTGGGTCGGGGCGGACTGGGCCGCGCGGGGACGTCGCTGGCGACGCAGTCAACGCGCGAGGCAGAGGAGGGGCATGTCCCTGTCGCCCGAAGCAGAGGATGAGCGGGCACCATGGCTCCAGGAACATGGCGGGGAGGCAGAGGCGCGGGGGGTGGTCGACGGCACCGGATCATGGCGGAGATGAAGCGAGGCGGCGACGCGGACGACGTTCTCTGGCGAGGAGGCGGCGAGCGGGAAGCCGAGGAGGGTCAACGCGGGACCGAATTGTTCGCTTATCTCCTGGATGAGGCCGAGGCGAAGGCAGGGAGGAGGAGCTCGGCATGGGGCTCCTCGGGCATGAGGTTCAGGCAGGGATGGACGCGGGCGACGCGGACCCGGCGAAGAAGCTCCAGGCAGCGGCGCAGCAAGATCGGGGACGCGAGCGTCCATGGCGTCGGGTCCCTGGTAGAGAAGGGAGAGGCGAGAGAGATTAGAGAGGTTGAGAGAGAGAGGAGCACGGGGAGCAAAAGAAGAGAAGGCAGGGAAGAAAAGGAGCGGGACGAGGCCTACGGCATGACCTGCTGCTGCTGTTGTTACCGGCGGCGTCGACGCGCAAGGCGGCGAGGGGGCACTGGTGCTCACGATCCACTCGGGATCGGGCAGATGAGGGAAGAGGAGGCACGGCCCTGGGCATCCTCGAGCATGCCGGCAGACGACGAGGCAAGGCGGTTGGTGCGGTGCTGGCGAAGGACAACGGGGGCTGCTCCGGGTGCCTGAGTGGTGGCAGCCACGGCCAGGAGCATGAGGACCGAGACGGGGCCGGATGGGTGGATCGACAGGAGGAGGCTGGCTGCAAGGGGATTTGGGCAGGAGGATGGCTGCAGCGATCTGGTTGGGTGGAGGTGGATCGGTGGGATCCCGAGGAAGATGCGGGAGAGAGTGCCGGCGGCGGCTAGGAGGATCCCTAGAAATTAGGGATTTGGTCTCGGTTTAGACTAGTATATATAGCGGGTGGGTTAGGCTAGGGGCTATCTCGTCCCTCCGATCGTAATCGGACGGACGGAAAAAATAGGCTATGGAGTCCAAATAAGAAAACGGGGATGTTTTATAGATGTTTGGGGATGAACCGGACCCATCAGTCATGACAGAGCAGGTCGGGTTCGGAACAACTTTCGGACGCGCGCAAGGGATCGATGCACTGTGCAAGGAGGGGTTAGGTGGTTTGTCAAGAGGGAATCGAAAACACGGTTGGTCTCGGAACGGTCAACGAAGGCAAGGGGGAACGCGACAACTACGAACAGATGCAAGCTTTAAAAACAATGACGGCAACGAGTACCGATGCAATGCGAATGATGCGATGATGAAATGCAACAAACAAATGAAACACACACGACAAACTCAAAAAACATGGAAGGCTTCTGGAGCATCATTCTCGGGGCGTTACAGTTAGTCCCAAAAATAATATAAAAGCGTATAATAAAGCCAAATAATGTCCAAAACAGACTATAATATAGCATGGAACAATCAAAAATTATAGATACATTGGAGACGTATCACACTTCACCATGGTTTGGGCCTAGGGGAAGGCATTGGGATGTAATAAGTAGATGATGGGTTGCTAGAGTGACAGAAGCTTAAACCCTAGTTTATGTGTTGCTTCGTAAGGCGCTGATTTGGATCCACATGTTTCATGCTATGGTTATATTTCTCTTAATTCTTCTTTCATAGTTGCAGTTGCTTAAGAGAGGGGTTAATCATAAGTGGGAGGCTTGTCCAAGTAAGGATATCACCCAAGAACCGGTCCACCCACATATCAAATTATCAAAGTAACGATCGCCAAGCGTGTGAGCATGATGAATACTAAGTTGACAATAATTCCCATGTGTCCATAGGAGCGCTTTGCGTTATATAAAAGTTCATCCAGGCTTATCCTTTGCTATCAAAAGGATTGGGCCACCCTGCTGCACCTTTGCTACGCTGGTTACTTGTTACCCGTTACAAATTATCTTACTACCAAACTATCTATTACCGATAATTTCAGTGCTTGCAAAAAATACCTTGCTGAAAACCGCTTGTCATTTCCTTTTACTCCTCGTTCGGTTTGAAACTCTTACTTATCGAAAGGACTAGGATTGATCCCCTATACTTGTGGGTCATCATATACCATGCTCCATTAAAAGAAGTTATGTTAAAACTGCTCTATGTGACTTAGGAGCTGGTGCTAGTGTTAAGCCTTTCTCTTTATATAGAAGACTTGTTTTGAATAAAGTCACACCTACTGAAATATCTTTGCAAATGCCTGATAAATCTACTGCTATACCTATTGGAGTTTGTGAGGATGTGCCTGTTGTAGTTGCAAATGTTACTATCTTGACAGACTTTTATATACTTGATATGCCCGAGGACGACAATATGTCGATTATCCTTGGTAGACCCTTTTTGAATACTGCAGGGGCTGTTTGTAACACCCCAAGTGTCATGCTACAGTAATCACCTGCTAATGGTGCCATGTCATCATGTTACTGTTGCTAATCTTCACTTGATCTGAATCACCATTCAAATTCAAATCCAATTTAAAGTCAAAAATTCAAATTTGCCAAACATGAAACTAAAATGTTCAAAGTGTGGCAAATAATATTTGGTTATTTATCATGTTGGAGCCAACCTCTTTTGGGATTCCAATGTGCCCCTGGAAATTTATTTAGTGGTCTGCCAACATTTAAAATTGGCCTTTCCAATTTATAGAAATGGTTAGACAACTCATCTTGGCCTCGAACATTTTGTGACTCGTAGAAATAATGTGCTTGTTTTATGAGGCAAGTCTCATATCTAACAAAACTGTTTACAGTTTAATAGAAAACAATAGCAAAGTTTTAAATAGAAATAAAATGAAAGAGAGACCCCCTGGCCAACTGAGCCAACTGGCCTAGCTAGCCAACTGGCCGGCCCAGTCGGCCAGCCCACCCCGGCCGGCCCATCTCTCCCCGCATAACCCCCACCACCCACAAACCCTAGCCCCGATCCACCCCACTCCTCCCACGATTCCGCCCCCACGTCTCTCTCGCTCCCTCTGCCCCCCCCCCCGATCCAGATCGAGGGGCACAAACCCCGGCGACCGCGCCGCCCCGCGCTCGGACGCAAACGCCCATCCCGGCGCCGCCCCTCGCCCTCCTCCCCGGAGCCCCTCTCGCCGCAACGCCCCTGCCTCTTCGTCGACCTTGGTGAACGCCGCCGGCGCCGCGCCGTTCGCTACCGTCCTCCTCATCCCACTGCCCCAGCGGACCTCCCCGAGCCCTCTGCCTAGACCCCACGCTCCCGCGGTGAGCTTCTGCGCCGAACGCGCCGTCCCCTGCCCTCTCTAGCTGCCCGTAGCCACTACCCCGACGAAGCCCGAACCACCGCCGCCTCGTTTGGTTGCCGGCGCATCTCCGGTGACCTTTTAGTCAAGGGCCTGTGTGCATTGTCCTCGCACACGCGTAGAGCACGCCCGAAGCTTTAGATTGAACTACTGCGGGCTGCATCGCCGTTTGCGTCGTCGCCCGAAAACTTGCCACCGCAGACCTCGTCGCCGTCCACGATTCCAGTTGCCCCCGCACCAACCGATGCCACAGATCGACGGGCGCGTTCTGCCCGTTCGAACGCGACCAAGAACACGCAAAATGGGGCACTACAGCGTGATTCCGGCGCTCGCCGGCGTTCAACCACCGCACAGGCCTACCGGAGCAACTCCGGTGGCGCCGCTGACCTGGCACCGTGGGCCCCGCCTATGTGCCACTGCCTGCGGGCCCCGGAGCCCCAGTTGACCATTTAACAAGGGTCAACGCTGATTGGGCAGGCCCTGTGTCTATGACACGTGGGTCCCGCCTAAATAAATGAATTTTAATTAAAAATAAAATAGGTTAATTAGTTAATTAGCTAATTTAAACACTAATTAACCACTGACTAGTAGTACCCACCATCTAATTAACTACTTAGATTAATTTTAACACCATTTAGTACTAACAGAGGCAGACATGTGGGTCCCGGTGACCCCACATGTCAGGTTTGACCTGGCCAACCGGTTAGTTGACCTGCTGACTTCATCTTGACATTATGCTGACTTCACCGCCGCACTGTTCTGGATAATGTTGTTTTAAATAATTAAGATAATTCTAGAAAATTGTTTAAATTCTTTGAAAAATCATATAAAATAAACCGTAGCTCGGATGAAAATGTTCTCTACATGAAAGTTGCTCAGAACGACGAGACAAATCCGAATACGCCCTCCGTTCGTCTATCACACGTCCCTAGCATATCAAACGTTGAACTTTTCTCCTCCGGTTCATCTGTCTGACAGACGTCCGGAACTGGGAAAACATTCCCGGATGTTATCCTCCTTCGCCAGTGTCGCCTAGCGCTGTGTTAGAACACCCCTAGCACCGCATATTGCCATGTTATGCTTTGCGATGCTACGTTTTCTTGGTATTTACTGCTTCTTCCCCCTCTTCCATCCGGTAGAGCCCGAGACCGATGCTGCCCCTGTGATCGACTACGTCGACGACGACCCCTCCTTGCCAGAGCAACCAGGCAAGCCCCCCTTTGATCATCCCGATATCACCCATTCCATTCTCTCATGCTTGCATTAGATTTTGCTACTATTATTGTTTGCTCCTATTCTGATGCATAGCCTGCTTTTGTAACCTGCTCATTGTTACCTACCTGCTTATCCTAAACTGCTTAGTATAGGTTGGTTAGTGATCCACCAGTGACCCCCACCTTGTCCTTGTTGCCCCTGCTTCATCATCGAAGACCCGATCAACGGGATCGAAGACCAGGCCCCGACACCGCACATCACTTCCCCTTAGTTCCTCGACACTACTGGTTACTATCGAGTGCCGAGGGTGAGGCCTCATCAGCACTTCTGATGTTAACCCGCTAGTGTAGTTATTCGGTCGTGGTCATCGAGGGTGATTCCGCCTTAACCACTTCTGATACGACTCTGTCGTGCAACCCCTCAAGTGTGAACCTCGAGGGTGGTCCCTCTTACGTTCACCTTGATTATTACATCGAGTGGAATTCACCGGGGGTGATTCCTCGGGTTTTACCCTTGATGTTTGGACACATGGTTACTATGACTTTACACTGAACCGTGTTACTAAAGACGGGCTCACCCTGAGGGCTACCCGTGCGAGCATAATTGCGAGTGATGTGGAGTCGGGTTGACCTGGAAGGTGCCCGCGAGATAATTACGAGGCGTGGTCGGGCATTCCTAGCCCTTGCCGCAAGTCCTCGAGACGGGGCGACGGGGTCACATATTTTGTGAGTCTCTGCTTGTTACCGCGCGTTCCTAATCCACTACGATTTGGATATTTGATCCGAGGAGCCTCTGGCCTGATAGCACTAACCACCACGTGGGCATAGTATGGGTGTTCTGCGTCGTATGCATCAGCCGAAGCTAAATAGACGTCAGCGACTGAGCAGCCCGCGCCGGGTTCGACTGCGTAAGCACCTGCCTTGTTGATGGAGGTAGCTAGGTCTGCCCGCGTACGCAACATGCAGGAGTTCCCGGGGAGATGGCCCATGAACCCTGGGGGCATAGGTTTAGTCCGGCGTGCTGACCTCTCTATTAAGCCTAGGTCGGATTGCAGCGTATTGTTTGGCCAAGGCTGGGCATGACCCAGGAAAGTGTGTCCGGCCGGAGTTAATCGAGCATGGTGGGTAAGTTGGTGCACCCCTGCAGGGAAGAAAACATCTATCGATAGCCTGTCCTACGGTAACGGACACTTGGAGTTGTATCCCAATCGATACAACTAGAACTGGATACTTGTGATGAGAATTGGATTATGATGAGAATTGGATAGTATGGCTCTGGGATTACTTTCTCGCAGGGAGTCGAGAAAGGATCTCTGGCCAAGGTTGATAACACTACTACTACGTTACCTTATGCTACTCTACTCCCTCCTGTTGCTGCAAGATGGTGGTTTCCAGAAGATGCTAGTCTTCGATAGGACTAGGTTCTCCCCTCTATTCTGGCCTTTCTGCAGCCCAGTCCACATATACAGCCTTCCTTTGATAATGTTGCATATGTAGTGTAGATCCTTGCTTGCGAGTACTTTGGATGAGTACTCACGGTTGCTTTGCTCCCCCTTTTCGCCCTTTCTTCTCCTTTCCGGTTGATGCAACCAGATGTCAGAGCCCAGGAGCCAGATGCCACCGCCGATGCTTACTACTACGTGGAGGCCGCCGACGACCAGGAGTAGTTAGGAGGCTCCCAGGCAGGAGGCCTTGCCTCTTCGATCGTGTTGCTTTGTGCTAGCCTTCTTAAGGAAAACTTGTCTAACTCATGTCTGTACTTAGAATTTGTTGCTTCCCCTGACTCTTGTGTATTCGAGCTTATGTATTCGAGCCCTCGAGGCCCCTGGCTTGTAATATAAAGCTTGTATTATTTTAATTTGTGTCTAGAGTTGTGTTGTGATATCTTCCCGTGAGTCCTTGATCTTGATCGTACACGTTTGCATGTATGATTAGTGTACGATTGAATGGAGGGCGTCACAAGTTGGTATCAGAGCCTACTGCCTGTAGGAAGCCCCCTTTCCAACTCCTTGGCCGAAGTTGAGTCTAGTCGTTCAAAATTGTTTTACTAACTTGGTTGTGTGGCTTACGGGCCCACGTCGCCATTGGGTGGTATTAGGATCTTTTATTCCTCGTCTTTACTCTGGGATTCTGATCTCTCTTCTATTCAGGTTAAATGATTTTATTAACTCTAACATTAGGTTCTCATAACCATTTCCTCCCGGAGAGCCCTTCATTCCAGATGATCGCTTGGTGCACCAGAAGATTCCGAATATACTCTCCGATGTTTTTCCCGAGACCTTTGTGCCCTTCGCCGTTGCAATTCCCTACCACCGATAAATCCCCATGGATAGCTACATACACTTGCCGTCCATACCTTCATTTCCAATTGCTCTTGTTACTACAAGATACCCTGAAATACTTTGCAATTTTTTCGAGAATCCGTCGTGCCTGCTGCCTTGCAGCTCCTTTTCCGCATGAACACATGCTCGAATAATTCCTCACACTTATCAAGGATTTATTCATTCCTAGTTATTCATGTGTTTCACAAAATATCTTGAAATGCTATTCGACCTTCCGAGAATCCTTTGCCACCTATTGCTTTGGAAAGTCTTGTGTGCCGGCATTATGGTTAATTTCATAATTCTAGTAATCTCCGTTGACACCCTATGTCTTTATCGTTTCGAGTCCCTTCATCCAATTTGTTGCGAATGATCGAAATCCTCAATGAGATCCTAGCATTCATCCTTCGGGCTCAAACGTCACTCCGGACATGAGTTGGTTCTCGGCAAACCAACCCTTAATTGATTGTCGATCTATATCTATTCAACTTACTTGCGTTTTGATCAGAGTGTCTGCTTCTGATCTTCTAATTTGGAAATCATAATTTCTTTGCATTAAGCATCGAATTATTCAGATGTTTCTATAATCCAATTCCTTTGCATTCTTTCCTTCTTCTGATTGAGTACTGATACTCAAATCAGATCCACTGAGGACCGTTGGATCCTTGGTTGGATTATTATCTGGCAGTTTCCTTCATGTTCAAAATTTTGTGCGCTCTTCCCCTAATACATATTGCCTTTGGTAAATTGTATTCTCTGCTTTGTCAACCATGCTCTGCTTTCGAGCTTGAGTTAATTACGTCTAAAAGTTTTGCAAATGTTCCTAAGATGCCCGACGGGTTGAACTAATGCTTTCCCTAATTTGTGTGAACCCGGAAATTTCTATGGGTCATACTCTACTGGTGTTACGCCGGATAAAAATTTCTACACTACAACTTTGTCAAAAGCGAGAAGTAAATGAGAGGTTATGCATTGAAGAAGTGGGAGTCGACCTTGAACTTTGTGTTCATGCCCATAGACACGATGTAGATCTTATCATTGAAGCTTCCCTTATAATAAAATGTTCCCTTGGTATAAGCTCATCTTGCATCTTTAAATTGATTCTTTGCAATCGTGGTTCCGACCATATTTTCTCCTTGATTCCATTTCCTGACAAGTTAAAATACTTGTCTTCTGTAGATCATTTCATCTGTCCAACCTCTATTTTGATCTACCTCGAGTATTGCCCCCTGTTATCTCGAGGATATTGTGTCATTGCACTACCTCTTGTGAATCCCCATTGGAATGATACTCCATCACATCATTCCTAGCCTGATCAGCTATATCATTATCGTACTAAAAAATTTAACTGTGCTACCTGGTCCTTCTTCCCGGAGCACAACTTCCAACAATGAGCTAAGCCTAGGTCGATCTTCCTCGTCATATCATTTCACCTTGAACAGCAAGCTTGATTTTTAGTATGTGTCATACCCGTGGTTCCAATAAGCTTTCGCTTCATCATTCCTTTGACGTGATGTCATGCCGATCGATTACATCTTCATGAAATCTCTCGACAAATGTGTCATGATCATCATCAACATTCTGAGCTCTTCCAGATTATGAATCAAATTCATGATGAGGAATACAATCCTTGCCCCTCGATGGTTTGTGTTATCATCAACAACATTCTTGCCTTCCCCAACACAAACTTGTTCATATAATTTTGGAAATACATCATTTTTGACATGCCGATGGATTGTTGCTGAGCCCGTCGACCACACCCTCATCTTTTCCTTGCTGAAATTGTATGACTTATTTTCTAAGTTGTTTCCGATGGATCCTTTGTGTATCCGAAGTCTGACATTTCCCTGATGACCATGTCAGCACTATCCCGAAGCATGTGTGTGGTACTCCGATCATCAACAAGAACATTTGGGAGCGCAATGCTAACTGTTCTTGATCAATTATCCAAACACCATTGTATGGGTAAACCTCATAAATTCCTTGCCCCTTTGTCTAAATGGTTTAATACTTGGAGCCCTATCATGCTCTGCCTTTCCTTGGGAAAGTTATACCCTAATACTTGGGTATAAACACCTTTCCTTTCCACTGGTCTGATTATCATAATAATCACATTTTTCTTTCCATTGTTTTGTTTCACCTTTCTTGTAATCTAACTTGTCTGAGCAGTGATAATTCCATCCTTATGTAAACACCTCGGTGTACAAACTCTGTCAGTAAGACCCTGTTACTATTGTTGATGACATTCCGGTAACCACTGATGGACGAGAACTTTGCCTATTGGTCCGCCTCGTCTTGCGAGCAGGAGAATGGTTCTCTTTGTCCCTCGCCCTTGGTACCAACGTTGTTGCCAACATAATTGACAGTCTATGCTCTGACCTGCCTTGCTATCATGACCGTGCAAAATGCTAGCGCCCTTCCTGCTTTTAACCCACATGGTGGGCCCATAACCCACAGTTCCATAGGATCAAAACCTGACTCTCCTATTTATCCTTTATTTCGAAGTATCATTTGCTCTTGGCTTTGTGTGTTGTCACGAGCCACCGTCTGAGAGATGATCTTTTCCCGATGCTCTGAACCCCTTTCTCACACTCGGTCCAGGTATCGATCGTTTGCCCATTCGCTTGAAACTTCCTATTGTACCTTCATACTTTGCTCTCGATGTTTTATTAACTTTCAACTCGAGAGATACTTCTGCCTCATTCCCTGAGTTATTCACCAGATAATTAACCCTATAAGGGTCAGTTCTCCCGAAGTTACTCGTTACTTCTGCACTTAAATCTCGGGACGAGATTTCTTGTAGTGGAGGAGATTTGTAACACCCCCAGTGTCATGCTACAGTAATCACCTGTTAATGGTGCCATGTCATCATGTTACTGTTGCTAATCTTCACTTGATCCGAATCACCATTCAAATTCAAATCCAATTTAAAGTCAAAAATTCAAATTTGCCAAACATGAAAACTAAAATGTTCAAAGTGTGGCAAATAATCTTTGGTTATTCATCATGTTGGAACCAACCTCTTTTGGGATTCCAAAGTGCCCCTGGAAATTTATTTAGTGGTCTGACAACATTTAAAATTGGCCTTTCCAATTTCTAGAAATGGTTAGACAACTCATATTGGCCTCGAACATTTTGTGACTCGTAAAAATAATGTGCTTGTTTTATGAGGCAAGTCTCATATCTAACAAAACTGTTTACAGTTTAATAGAAAACAATAGCAAAGTCTTAAATAGAAAATAAAATGAAAGAGAGACCCCCTGGCCAACTGAGCCAACTGGCCCAGCTAGCCAACTGGCCGGCCCAGTCGGCCAGGCCACCCCGGACGGCCCATCTCTCCCCGCATAACCCCCACCACCCACAAACCCTAGCCCCGATCCACCCCACTCCTCCCACGATTCCGCCCCCACGTCTCTCTCGCTCCCTCTGCCCCCCCCCCCCCCGATCCAGATTGAGGGGCACAGACCCCAGCGACAGCGCCGCCTCGTGCTCGGACGCAGACGCCCATCCCGGCGCCGCCCCTTGCCCTCCTCCCCGGAGCCCCTCTCGCCGCGACGCCACTGCCTCTGCGTCGACCTTGGTGAACGCCGCCGGCGCCGCGCCGTTTGCTACCGTCCTCCTCATCCCGCTGCGCCACCGGACCTCCCCGAGCCCTCTGCCTAGACCCCACGCTCCCGCGGTGAGCTTCTACGCCGAACGCGCCGTCCCCTGCCATCTCTAGCCGCCCGTAGCCACTACCCCGACGAAGCCCGAACCATCGCCGCCTCGTTTGGTCGCCGGCGCGTCTCCGGTGCCCTTTTGGTCAATGGCCTGTGTGTGTTGTCCTCGCGCGCGCGTAGATCACGCCCGAAGATTTAGATTGAACTACTACGGGCAGCATCGCCGTTTGCGTCGTCGCCCGAAAACTCGCCACCGCAGACCTCGTCGCCGTCCACGATTCCGGTTGCCCCCGCACCAACCGATGCCACAGATCGACGCGGCGCGTTCTGCCCGTTCGAACGCGACCAAGAACGCGCAAAATGGGGCACTACAGCGTGATTCCGGAGCTCGCCGGTGTTCAGCCGCCGCGCGCAGGTTTGCTGGAGCAACTCCGGTGGCGCCGCTGACCTGGCACCGTGGGCCCCGCCTATGTGCCACTGCCTGCGGGCCCCGGGGCCCCAGTTGACCATTTAACAAGGGTTAACGCTGATTGGGCAGGCCCTGTGTCTATGACACATGGGTCCCGCCTAAATAAACGAATTTTAATTAAAAAGAAAATAGGTTAATTAGTTAATTAGCTAATTAAAACACTAATTAACCACTGACTAGTAGGACCCACCATATAATTAAGTAGTTAGATTAATTTTAACTCCGTGTAGTACTAACAGAGGCTGACATGTGGGTCCCGGTGACCCCACATGTCAGGTTTGACCTGGCCAACCGGTTAGTTGACCTGCTGACTTCATCTTGACATTATGCTGACGTCACCGCCGCACTGTTCTGGATGATGTTGTTTTAAATAATTAAGATAATTCTAGAAAATTGTTTAAATTCTTTGAAAAATCATATAAAATAAACCATAGCTCGGATGAAAATGTTCTCTACATGAAAGTTGCTCAGAACGACGAGACGAATCCGAATACGCCCTCCGTTCGTCTCTCACACGTCCCTAGCATAGCAAACATTGAACTTTTCCCCTCCGGTTCATCTGTCTGACAAACGTCCGGAACCGGGAAAACTTTCCTGGATGTTATCCTCCTTCGACAGTGTCGCCTAGCGCTGCGTTAGAACACCCCTAGCACCGCATATTGCCATGTTACGCTTTGCGATGCTACGTTTGCTTGATATTTACTGTTTCTTCCCCCTCTTCCCTCCGGTAGACCCCGAGACCGATGATGCCCCTGTGATCGACTACGTCGACGATGACCCCTCCTTGCCAGAGCAACCAGGCAAGCCCCCCCCCCTTGATCATCCCGATATCGACCATTCCATTCTCTCATGCTTGCATTAGATTTTGCTACTATTATCGTTTGCTCCTATTCTGATGCATAGCCTACTTTTGTAACCTGCTCATTGTTACCTACCTGCTTATCCTAAACTGCTTAATATAGGTTGGTTAGTGATCCACCAGTGACCCCCACCTTGTCCTTGTTGCCCCTGCTTCATCATCGAAGACCCGATCAACGGGATGGAAGACCAGGCCCCGACACCGCATGTCACTTCCCCTTAGTTGCTCGACACTGCTGGGTTACTATCGAGTGCCGAGGGTGAGGCATCATCAGCACTTCTGATGTTAACCCGCTAGTGTAGTTATTCGGTCGTGGTCATCGAGGGTGATTCCGCCTTAACCACTTCCGATACGACTCTGTCGTGCAACCCCTCAAGTGTGAACCTCGAGGGTGGTCCCTCTTACGTTCACCTTGATGATTACATCGAGTGGAATTCACTGGGGGTGATTCCTCGGGTTTTCCCCTTGATGTTTGGACACATGGTTACTATGGTTACTATGACTTTACACTGAACCATGTTACTAAAGATGGGTCGACCCTGAGGGGTACCCGCGCGAGCATAATTGCGAGTGATGTGGAGTCGGGTTGACCTGGAAGGTGCCCGCGAGATAATTACGAGGCGTGGCCGGGCATTCCTAGCCCTTGCCGCAAGTCCTCGAGACGGGGCGACGGGGTCACATCTTTTGTGAGTCCCTGCTTGTTACCGTGCGTTCCTAATCCACTATGATTTGGATATTTGATCCGAGGGGCCTCTGGCCTGATAGCACTAACCACCACGTGGGCATAGTATGGGCGTTCTGCGTCGTATGCATCAGCCGAAGCTTAATAGACGTCAGCAACTTAGCGGCGCGCGCCGGGTTGGACTGCGTAAGCACCTGCCTTGTTGAAGGAGGTAGCTAGGTCCGCTCACCGGCCGCGTATGCAACATGCAGGAGTTCGCGGGGAGATGGCCCATGACCCCATGGGGCATAGGTTTAGTCCGGCGTGCTGACCTCTCTATTAAGCCTAGGTCGGGTTGCAGCGTATTGTTTGGCCGAGGCCGGGTATGACCCAGGAAAGTGTGTCCGGCCGGAGTTAATCGAGCATGGTGGGTAAGTTGGTGCACCCCTGCAGGAAAAAAACATCTATCGATAGCCTGTCCTACGGTAACGGACACTTGGAGTTGTATCCCGATCGATACAACTAGAACTGAATACTTGTGATGAGAATTGAATAGTATGGCTCTGGGATTACTTTCTCGCACGGAGTCGAGAAAGGATCTCTGGCCGAGGTTGATAACACTACTACTATGTTACCTTATGCTACTCTACTCCCTCCTGTTGCTGCAAGATGGTGGTTTCCAGAAGATGCTAGTCTTCGATAGGACTAGGTTCTCCCCTCTATTCTGGCCTCTCTGCAGCCCAGTCCACATATACATCCTTCCTTTGATAATGTTGCATATGTAGTGTAGATCCTTGCTTGCGAGTACTTTGGATGAGTACTCACGGTTGCTTTGCTCCCCCTTTTCCCCCTTTCTTCTCCTTTCTGGTTGATGCAACCAGATGTCGGAGCCCAGGAGCCAGATGCCACCGCCGATGCTTACTACTACGTGGAGGCCGCCGACGACCAGGAGTAGTTAGGAGGCTCCCAGGCAGGAGGCCTTGCCTCTTCGATCGTGTTGCTTTGTTCTATCCTTATTAAGGCAAACTTGTCTAACTCATGTCTGTACTCAGATATTGTTGCTTCCGCTGACTCTTGTGTATTCGAGCTTATGTATTCGAGCCCTCGAGGCCCCTGGCTTGTAATATAAAGCTTGTATTATTTTAATTTGTGTCTAGAGTTGTGTTGTGATATCTTCCCGTGAGTCCTTGATCTTGATCGTACACGTTTGCGTGTATGATTAGTGTACGATTGAATCAGGGGCGTCACACTGTTATTGATTGCAACAAAAGCAAGATCACTTTTCATATTAATGGTAATGAACATATGGTACACTTTCCGAAGAAACAATTCCAAGTGAATGGTATTAATATTATTCAAAATGCTTCGACAATTACTATTGTAGGTTTCAATTTCCCTATTCCTTCAGGCAAAAAGAAATATGAAACTCTTATTATAGGGGAAATTCATATCCCCGTTGAGGTGACTTATTGTTATACGAAGATTCTTCTATTTCATGTCGTTCGAAAATGGTTTGCTAATAAGACTTGATAAACCTTATTAATGGATTCTTTTTAGGGCATGTGGCCCATGAATTTAGTAAGCACAACCTACTTTACGCTCTATTTTACTTTCTGTTATTTAAAGTTAATAAAGTAGAAATACTATGATTATCCTGTTTTCTGAAGTTTTCGTGCAATAAAAAATGACCCAAAAATAAAACTACTCAGAATGCCCTGAAAATTTAGTATGATTTTTTGTATAATATTTAAGAATTTTTCATGCTCAACATGCCCCAGGGGGTGCACCTGTGAGCCACAAGCTCACAGGGCGCTCCTAGTGGGCTTGTGTGTCCCACATGGACCCACTCACTTATCCCAGCCGCCTACTCCCTTGTTCTTCCTCAAGAAAAAATCACTAGCTTTCTCAAACCCGTGTTTTTGCTCCATTGACTGCAATTTTCGATCTCCTTGCTCGAAATTCCATTTTCCAAAACTGTTTTGGGAGATTATTCTTCGGTATGTGACTCCTCCAATTATCCAATTAGTTTTTGTTCTAGTGCTTTATATATTGCAAATTTTGCTAATGTGGTGACCATGTTCTTGAGGTTGCATGTTAAATTTATATGGTCCAAAATGGTTTTGATGCATGATATAGCCTCTAGACACTTCTGGGAGTAGTTGCTACCAATCTTATTGAGTTTGGTTCACTTTTATTTTGAGTCACTAAAATTTCGGAGAAAGAAAATGCTCAAGTGGAGGTTAAGAGGACTTCGATCCGAAATCCTAAGGAGGCTCTGAATCCCAAATATTACCTCCCTCGTGCAGCTGAAGTGCGGCCGTGCGAATGGTCGTGCAACACTTTCTTGAGGGAAGCGGCAATTCTCGATGACTTTTATCATTTGGCAAACAACGCCGATATCATCCCCTTCCTCGAAGATAAGTGTGACCAGTACCTTCTCCTCGCAAATACCTTTGAGCAAAGTTTTCACTTCCACTCTAGGACAGAACCACTCACTATTACATTCAACTTATATGATGTTCGTATAGAGATGACACTTGATGAGTTTTGTGAGGCTTGTTTGATTCCACCTGAGGGCAACCCTATAGATCCACACCCATGTGATGTTACAGATTTTATATCTGAAGTTACTATGGGGCAGACAAGAGGAGTTTCTGAGGCTAGAGTTGCTAGTTTTAAATTTTTTTCCTGTTTTGTTTTACTACTCATTATCTGTCAGGAGGTGTTTGACTGGGCGGTGGGAGAGTGAATCACTCAGCTTGCCTGGCCTTGCTATTTTGCTCCATGCTCTTTACACCGATATAACTTTTAGTTTAGGTGCGATGATTGCTCAAAAGTTACATACTAACCGCTTGAAGGGAGCCATTTATGGTGGCATTTATGGTGGCATTTATGCTTCTCGCATCGCTAGACATTTTGAGATTCCTGTTAGACACGATGAGGTGGAGGAGAAGCTTTTACCTGTTAGGCACCTTGATTACACTAGCATAGGTGGGTATGACTTCATTAATAATGTCATGCCACGATTTCGGTATAACTTGGTTTTTAGTCAGGGCACTCGTGAGACTATTATCGTGCCTACACCTTCTTTGTTCGATCTTTCTTTAGGCAGGTACACAATTATGCCCTTGGACATTTATGCTTATTGGGGCTTGGTGCCGCCCCAAATGGACGAACCTCAGCCAGCACCTGAGCCTGAGGCAGTCACAGAGCCTGTCTATGAGTGGGATCCGCAGGATCCCGTTTATCAGTGGAACCCCGATGAGCCTAAGCACCATCTTGGATGGGGATACTTCGACCCATGGTCGTAGACCAACTTAGGCCAAAAGCCTAAGCTTGGGGCACTAAGTATTTCTCACCGACATGACATTCATGTACCACACATTCATTCCAGTTGTCGGTGTTCATCCTTTTTCACTCTATATCCATGTTAGTTTTATTTCCACTTTCTTCTTGTGAGCTAGAAAAACTTTGAAAATCCAAAAATATGTCTCGCTTCTTTTCTGTTTTTTCTTTCTTGTTTAGTTGTATGTAGTATTAAAAAGAAAACCCAAAAAGATTTCTCATTCTTCTTTTGCTCACTAGTACAACAAGGTGCTATACAAGCGGTTTTTAACCCCTTTCCGCGACCTCATTTGGAACCGTCGCCAAGTGAGTGAGTGCGATAGGGGATTCCTTCCCACATGACCCAAAAACCATCGGGAATAGACAGCCACCCAAATGCTGCATCCTTGCAACTCGTTTGTGCTCGCATTACCATCGCAGTCAGTATTCTGTGGTGCTACGTTTACGATGCGCTTCGCATCACAAACGGTTCACGATTATAGAACGTGTATGATAAGTAGACAATCACACACATTCACTTTTCCCAAACTGTATGCGATAACTAATTAAGAAGATTAGCTCATCGTCGTACGAGTGCCGGATAGGATTATGAAATGTCAGACCATCGTAACATCGTCTTACATGACAACTATTGCACACGCTATTCTGTGGTGCAACGTTTACGATGCATACCACATCAGAAACTGTTCATGGTTGCGAATCGCGTACGATAAGGCAACTATCACAAACGTTTAGTTTGCCCGCACCATTTGTGATATTGTCTGACATCGCACACGCTTTGCAAACGACAACTGTGTGCATGCTGCACACGTTTCCTCTCTATGAACCGTGTAGGATTATGGTGTATATCGCAAACATTTGTGTCTTACCAACTAAGTGCGCCGTAACGACCTGCAGCGCGTAATTTCACCATAATTTAATTGCTGCTATTTCAAATTGTACTAGATTTTAATTTGGAAGTATGCTATAGCTTTATTCATATCCATCAGGCTCAAACAACCAATGCATTATTCGATTCATAGGTACATATGTTCAAGAATTGCATCAACACCAAATAAAGAATGGTGAACCACAATTGTATACTTGTACTATTAAAGACGATAAAGAAAGAGGCGAAATACATTCTGGTTGCTAAACAAGGTGAAGCGGGAATGCCCATATTGTGCCCTCCTCCATGCAGAAGGCACGCACGACTCTAGTCCAACCCCTTGTGATTGCCGACCGCCCATCCTTCACGGTCTTCATGAAAACATCGAGATAATCATCGTGTTCTAGTAGAAATATTTTAACCTTTGCATGCCCACCAATCATGTAGTTTGAGAGGTAATCTTGAGTAAACTTCTTTGGGAACCATTGCAAAGGAAAAAGATTCAGACATTGTCATCTAACACAACTCATTATGGGCAGTAAAAAGAAGGCTGCAGAGTTCTTACTTACCATCCTGTAGTTCGCTGTTGTCTTGGATAATGTTTAAACAAATAGTTTAATTTCCATCTCTTGACCCATTTTACCAACAATCTTTATCAGCTTCCTCACTTGATGCTGGTTCATCGATATCTCATTGCCCCATACGCAGAAAAGATCGAAGCGCGGATCTTTACCAATGACATATGTACCTAAAAGCACCAAGTTAATATTAGAAGCTAAACAACAATTGCACAATGATGTAGTACAATACTTTTTTACAATATCTTATAACAGCCAATATAGTCGCATATTAGATGAATTAACATCCTATATTATGGGCCAGAAGGAGTTTATTGCATTTTTAAAAATTATCGGCTGATTAACTGTTGCTGTATCCATGGGTTAGAGTTAGTTTGGGCTAGTTTGGGCTCAAATAGCCCTAAAGTATATCCAAACATGAGTGTTAGTTTGAGCTAGTTGCATCTAACCCAGCCAAAAAAACTATCCCACCCAAGAGGTGCCCATTGGAGCTAGTTCTCCTAGTGAATTTATTGTCAATCTAAGCCTGTCATCCAAACACCTCTTTGGATGGAGTTAGTTCAGGGTTAGTCATGAGCTAGAAACTAACTCTAACCTCTAGCTAAGTTGAGTATCCAAACAGGGTTGTGTTGTTGTTGTTGCTGCAGCTGCTCTTCTACGTATATCTAGACACCATCAGAACATTAAGGTAACACTCTTCCTTGTTGCTATGTAGCGTAGGATTGCATATTTGGACGTTAAGTACAGTGCATGTTGCTATGTAGCCTCAAATATATTACATATGGCCCTAGCTAACCTAACGATAAATGGGTTACAGATATATTCAGTTAAAAGTCCGATTCACCGATTAGTCCCTTATCAGCCCCCGGCCTATATGGTACCAGATACCGATATCCTGAACAATGAGTATATATAAGCCATAGGATGAAACTAACCTCGATGGGAAACAGCAGTCATTCCCAAAATTGTCTTGTGTAAGTACATCGAGAGGCATGTTAAGCACAACAGGCTAAACATCAACCAAATATATCCATGGCAGGCAAAATAATCTCCAAAAGATAGCTTCAGTGTGCAGGTTTAAGCACGATAGTAAAGCAAAACAAGTGGAAAGGTGTGTTAACTGCAATAGGCCTAACATTTAACAACAAGCAAACATAGTCATTCAAACTGGTATTGTGCTGGTCTAAGTACAATGGTTATTGTTAAATAAAAATGGAAAGGCGTGTTAACTACAAGATGCATCAACTAAATGTAGTCATTCATAGTGGTATTGCTGAAACTGGTATTGCTGAAATTGAACTGCATAGTTCATACTTGCACATATAGAACATCGCGTCGTGAATAACTGGAATAAACAAGGTATACTACGAACAACCAAACATAGCATTTGAAACTGGACATATGCTAACTACAAACAACCGGACAATAAAAAAACTTTAAAAGAGGCATATGCTAGTTATAACAGGCTTAACAGCAAGCAAATATATGCATTCCTATCGGTATGTTTAAAACTGTATTGATGAAATTTACTGCATAGTAAATAGTTGCACATATAGAGCATCACATTGTGAACAACTGAAATAAACAATGCATACTGCAAACCACCAAATATAGCAATTAAAACTGGACATATTCTCACTACACTACAAAATGGAATCGACAAAACAAATCATGGGTTCCCCCTGTGAAGAAGCATGGCAAAACAAATCATGGGTTTCCTCACTTGTCACAGATGGGCTCGTTCCTGTGGGAAGAGCATGGACCTTGGATGCGCTCCATGTTGTCGTAGATGGGCTCCTTCCCCTTGGAAGAGCACGACTGTAGGGTGCCCTACCTGATGTCGCAGACGGGCTCTTTCCCCTTGGAAGAGCAGATGGGCTCTTTCCCCTGGGAAGAGCATATGCGCTCTTTCCCCTTGGAAGAGCCAGAGAGGGTGCCCTCCTCATGGTCGCCGTCGTTGAGGTCTTACTTGGAAGCTGTGGATCCCAAGCCAGCATCGCAGAGCGTGTCCTTCAGAAATGACAAAAGGGGCTCGATTGCGATGTGGGATGGCAAATTCTTGACAGCGAGCCAGAGAAGATCAGCGGCGGAGCCATGGATGAGATTGATGGTGGTTGAACCCGAGGGATTGGGGGTGGGCCACTTAACCTGTGACATAGCTCGCATCAGGCCGTCGCTGTTGATGACTTCAATGTCGTAGTCGGGGTCCGCGACATACCCGCACATTCTAGCCCGTTGATTGAGTGTCTGCGGCCAGTAATGGTCGTCAGCTTCCTCGGCGGCCACCTCGGCGACGTCGGGCAAAGAGACCGCGATACACCTCTTTTGGGCAAGTCGCTCCTCGAGCTCCACGGGAAGCGTAGCTGGGCTTAGGTTGGACGCTCTGGAGTTGGGGGGATCTGTCAGAAAGGGGGCACTTAGCAGGCATCATCTAAGAAACTCAGGGCAGCCTAGGTATGGAGATCAGTGGGTAAGCTGCATGGGCAAACCGACAGATGTTGACAATGGAGGCCATGTGGAGGCGGTGATGGCGACCGCGGCGGCGGCGACCTTGCCAGGGTTTTGAGCGAGGGAGGGGTGTGTGTGTGTGCGCGCGTGCCCGAGGAGGTTTTGGTGTGTGTGTGTGTGTGTGTGGAGGGGAGGGGGTGTTTGAGGGAATGATGCGGCTACTGAAAATTTTACTACGCGAGAGTGAAATGCCGGGGCTATTGAAAATTTGGATGATGGTGCATCACACACAGTCTGAAAATAACAACTGTGTGTTATGAAACAGAAAAACCCTCGAGGCGGGCAGATATTTTTGAGGGATGCAGACGGGAGCGGGAACAAGAAACATCACACATAGTCGAAACATAATAACCGTGTGTTATCAAACAGAAAAAACCTGCAGGTGGGTAGATATTTTTGAGACGGAAAGTCCCAATGTACTGTGTGGATGTGCGTGACAGGGGCACCGGCGTGGCACATGGTTAGTTTGAGTGAACTGTGTCTGTTGCGTCATCCGACTTGTCTAATGTTTATAAATTTGGCGAAAATGACATGGGAAAGGGTCAGAACATGAACACACTTGCATGTGGACCAAATATATGTATGAAAAGGGTGGTTTGATGTTCAAATAGCAAATGCAACTTCGATGTGCAACCTATCTCGGAAAGCGCACGGTATTGCTTGACCCCCCTCGTGTCGGTAGGAGGGGAATCCTAAGCTATGAATGCATGCCCCCCCATGGAGGTTCACCTAACAAAGTGCGAAGTAGCAGCCCCCCCCCCCCCACACATACACACTTTCAGTCGGCGGGCCGGAGAGGGCATCTCACCAAGATGTATCGTAAACCGGACCAAGAATAATCCACCTTGGTCGTACAACCTCTCTCTTGTTGTTGGTTAAAGTGATGGCCGTCCATGCGACCCTAGAGATGGGCTAGCTCGCCAATAATCACGCAAGTAGCTAGTGCCCAAAGACAACCACTGCATGCGTGTGGCCCAAACATATGTATGGAGACGTATGTTTGAATACACAATGGAACAACTTTGATGTGGCACCGTGCTTTCGAACCAGAAATCCCCACACGGAGCGAGGGTTAGTTGACGATGCATATGTATGTCACACCACACTTCGAGCCGATGACGGGGATTCATCCATGCATGCGTGCATAGTATGCGCTCAAACTTAATTAGGTCTGAATCTCACCATGACCTATACTACGATAACACGAACCAAAGGAAGAATCCACCATGGTAACCTATCTTGTTGTCGGTCAAGGTGATCATGGATGTCCACGCGGGCCCACGAGTATATAGGCTTGTCGCCAATAACCATGAGAGGGAGTGTACTATTCGAAGACATCCACTGCATGCATATGTATGGAGGTGATGTGTGCATGCATGTTTGAATACCATTTCACAACATTGATGTGGTGCGTGCGTCGAAAATCGTACAGTCACCACACCGAGCGAGATTGGTTCATGACGTGTCGTGGTACTAGCCACTTCATCTCGATGGGAGTGATTCATGCGTACACATGCATGTGTGTGCTCAAACTGTATCATGTCATCCTAGAGCATTACCTACATATATACCGTATTACAAACAAAAAAATAATCCCCTCCTAAGTCAAATTAACCTCTCTCGTTATCAGGCAAAGTAGTGATGGACCAAGCGGGCCCATAGCTGGAAAGCATCGATATCGCTGATAACCACTTGAGTGGGTGTGAGAGGACAACCACCATCGCTTTGCATGTGTGCCAAACATATGTTGAATACCCAATATGCACAACTTTGATGTGGCACGTGCCTCGAAAACTGTAAAGTCCCCACACAGAGCGAGGTTCATGAAGCATACTACATATGATGGTCCCCTTCCCCCTCTTCTATTCATACTATATGCTCCTACCGTAATACAACCCAAAAAGAATCCTCCTTGATGGTGAAATTAATTAACCTCTCCCGATGTAGGTCAAAGTGATGCATGCATTGACGATGGCCTCGCGGGCCCACAAATGGAAGCATCACACGTGAGTGTCCTAGGATAACCACCTCCTGCATGCATGTGGCCCAAGATGTTGTGTGATGTTTGAATAGCCAATTTCACAACTTTCATGTAGCACGTGCCTCGGAAACCAAAAGGTCCCGACACTGAGTGAGGTGTACTTTTTCACGGACGCGTACGTATAGTATATATGCTAGTCCCGTCCCACCCCTTCGAAGCGTACTCTATACTCCCACCGTAGCACAAACAAAAAAGTTTCTACCTTGCTGGTCAAATTAACCTCTCTGCCGACTATTGGTCAAAGTGATGGACGACGACCTCGCGGGCCAATAGAAAGCGTAACGTGAGTGGTGTCATGTAGGACAACCATCGACTGCATGTGGCCAAAACATGTATGTATGCAAGGGTTGTGTAATGTTTTAAATAACGAATTCACGACTCTGATGTGGCGCCTGCTTCACAAAATGGCCAACCCACATGGTGGCTCACGACTCGTAGTGTACTGCCAGCCACCCCCACCCCCAGACTTGAGGATGCATGTGGTATGTTAAATCTCACCCTAAATCGGTTGGCATGGCCTACTTTCCTGAACATATACTATATATTGCTGCATTTGGATAGAAGGTGCCACATGCAACATATACGTCAAAAGGGGTTTTTTTCCTCTTATTTCTATAGTAGGAAATGAATGATTTATTGTTCTTTCGATTACTCTCATATTTCCATAACATCATGGTTACCCTATCTGTTTAATTATAGATTTTTGTCCTTTGATTTCAACTGTTGTACAATTCTTTCAATTTCGCCCATATTTGCATGTTACCATATTATTTAACAATCCTACCATTTTCTGCAGCGCGTCCCTTGCTATGCAACAAAATCTGTAGTACACAATCTTTCCATTTACATAAATCAAGACTGTAGGGATGTCATACTGAACACAAACCATGGACTTACAATCGTTGCTTCTGTAAGACTTGATGAATGTGGTCACTCCTATTTTGCCAAGGGCCTTTGGACATAAATTTCTAAGTTTTATGTACTGAAAGCTGGCACTAAAATTGCACTGCACATAAAAGACCCTGGTCATGAGATATATGCTAACTTCCCCGACGATATCATCCGTCCAGAGTTTGTTCGAAGTAAGTGTTCTTTTCAAGTATCTGCATGTTGACTTACCTAGCAATATCAAATGAATTGCGTAGTATTTAAGCAACCAATTGTTATTCCATTTTCTTACTCTATTCCTACGTACTAACTTCTAGTTACTAATACACTTTTATATTGCCCTATTGTAACTAAATATTCCCTGTACTCCCACTTCTATCAGAAAGCACCGCTGATGAGGAGACTCTGGAGGTGGAGAACAGGGCTGCCAACAAGCGGAGGCGGATTGAGCAAGAATCGCAAGCGACTCCACCAGGCCTAGACATCATCAAAAGCCTCCCGGATGATATGTTGACAGTCATCATCTCCCTCCTCCCAATCAAATATGGGGCATGGACAACCGTCCTTTCCCAGCGGTGGCGCCCCCTATGGAACTCCACCCCTCTCGACCTCATCGACACCCACGAGCTCTGCCATTGCTATCATAAAAGCTTGGACGCGTTCTCCAAGATCCTTGGCAGTCACCCAGGCCCAACCAGAGGCCTTAGCATGGGCAAGTTCCATTCCAAAGGCAAGGACCGGCCCAAGCTTGACGACTCGTTCCAATCCCCCGGCCTAGATCAGCTCGAGGAGCTCACTTTTGATGATGGGCATATTAATACGTCTCCGACGTATCTATAATTTATGAAGTATTCATGCCATGTTTACAACAATTTTATATGGTTTTGGTATGATTTGACTAGAACTAACCCAGACTGACGCTGTTTTCAGCAGAACTACCGCGGTGTCGTTTTTTGTGCAGAAATAAAAGTTCTCGGAATGGGCTGAAACTTTATGGTGATTTTTTATGGACCACAAGAGAACCCCGAAGCACAAGAGTTGGACCAGAAGAGTCCCGAGGTGACGACAAGGTAGGGGGCGTGCCCTACCCCCCGGGAGGGTGCTCCCACCATGTTGCTGCCCCGTGGACCCCCTTGACGTGAGACCAACGCCAAAAATTCCTATAAATACCAAAACCCCTAGAAATAAACCTAGATCGGGAGTTCCGCTGCCGCAAGCCTCTGTAGCCACAAAAAATCAATCTAGGCCCTCTCCGGCACCCTGCTGGAGAGGGCCATCATCACCGGAGGCCATGGAGGATGATCCCGAAGGGGGCCATCGTCACCATGGAGGCCAAGGACCAGAGGGAGAACCTCTCCCCATCTAGGGGGAGGCCATGGAGGAGGAAGCACAAGGGGGAGACTCTCTCCCCCTCACTCTCGGTGGCGCCGGAGTGCAACCGGGGGAACCATCGCCGCGGTGATCGTCTTCATCAACATCACCATCTTCATCACCATCCTCATATCTTTTACACGGTCCGCTCTCCCGCACCCCGCTGTAATCCCCTACTTGAACATGGTGCTTTATGCCACATATTATGATCCAATGATGTGTTGCCATCCTATGATGTTTTGAGTAGAGTTCTTTTGTCTTTTGAGTTGATTGATGATCTAGATTGGTTTGAGTTGTATGTTTTATTGTGGTGCTATCCTATGGTGCCTTTCGTGCCGCGCACACGTGAAGGATTCCCGCAGTAGGGTGTTGCAATACGTTCATGATTCGCTTAGTAGTTGCAGATGCTTGCTAGAGTTCCAATCATAAGTGCATATGATCCAAGAAGAGAAAGTATGTTAGCTTATGCCTCTCCCTCATATAAAATTGCAATGACAACTACCGATCTTGTTAACAATTGCCTAGGACAAGTCCGCACACCGATCCGTCATTATTACACAGTCTCTATTTATAATACATAGTAATATATTCTAACTTTATATTAAGAGCACCTACTTTTATATTTTTATTTTCCAATATCATGCAAAGCTATCCTCATCATACCCACAACGTATTTTTATTTCTCATTTCTAGTTGGAAGCAAATCTTCAGTGTACGTAGAGTCGTATCAGTGGTAGATAGGACTTCAAAGAATATTGATCTTACCTTTATCTCCTTGTGGGTTCGACACTCCATAATTATCACTTCCACCTTTGGAAATTGCTATGATGATTCCTTGCACTTGGGGATTATCGAGCTCTTTTCTAGCGTCGTTCCCGGGGAGCAATAGCATGGGGTTGGTATTCTCGTGTATGCTTGTTTGCTTTCTTCACTAAGTAGATTTTGTTTTCCCTTTTTTTGTTTTATTTTGTTGTGGGTGAAACAAAAAAAATTTAAATAATGAAAATACATAAAATTACTTGCCTCTTTTGCCTAAAAACTTTTTTAAAAAGAGAAGTGATTGGAAGGTTATGCATTGGAGAAGTGAGGGTCGACCTTGAACACTTGGGTTCATGTTCATGGAAGCAATGTAGATTTTTTCATGGAAATTTCTCAAAAATAAGTATCCCCTGGTATATATCCGTTGTATTATAAAAATGGTGTGCCAAGGTTTGGCTTTAGAATGTTTAAATTGCTTGTTTGGTGTGTGCAGCAGAAAAAACAGAAACTTTTGCTTTAGTATTTGAATTTTCATTTTTCTTACTGGAGCATGATAAAATCTTGAAATTTTTACACTGTACTTCTCTGCAAAGTGTTTATATTTTCGTAATTGTTTTGAATTTTTTAAGTTATAGAAGTACACGAAAGTTCCAGATTTCTACAGACTGTCCTGTTTTTGACAGATTCTATTTTCAATGTGTTGTTTGCTTATTTTGATGAATATATGGGCAGTATCGGGGGTATGAACCATGGTGAAGTTGGAATACAGTAGATATAATGATAATATGAAATTGGAATGAGTTTACAACAATATCTAAAGGTAGTGATTTGCTTTATTATACTAACAGATCTCACGAGGGTTTTGTCAAGTTTTGTGTGGATGAAGTGTTCGAAGATCGAGGAGTTATCTATATGAGAAGAATAAGGAGGGGAAATAGCTAAAGCTTCAGGAAGCGCATGGCACCCCAAGTAAATATTTCAAGGATACTCAAGCATCTAAGCTTGGGGATGCCCCAGTTGACATCCCATCTTTTTTCTTCAACAATTATCTGTATACCTTGGTTCTTGTTTTGTTCACATGATATGTGTCTTTTGTGTTTATTTTTATTTTCTTTTCCTTTATGAACCATGCTAGTATGACATAGCCCTTCATTGATTTATAGAATGCTCTTTGTGCTTCACTTAAATCTTTTGAGTATGGCTTTATAAAATGCTCTTTGAGCTTCACTTAAATCTTTTGAGTATGGCTTTATAGAATGCTTCGTGTGCTTCACTTATATATTTTGATCATGGATATTGGTAGATCTATATTATTTGTAGAATTCTCTATGAACTTCACTTATATATTTTAGAGTATGAATAAAATTATCATCGGAATTGGGCTTGGAAGAGTATCATTAAAATATCATGCCTAGCTAAAAAGGCACTAAAGAAAAGTGCTTGTTGGGAGACAAACCAATATTTATCCTTACTGTTTGTGTGTGTTCACATGATTAAGTTACTGTAGTAATCATGTTTTATTGCTTTGGTTTCAATAAAGTGAAAAGTGAGACCTTTGGGATAGCTTACAGTGATAGTTGACTTGATCTTGCTGAAAAACAGAAACTTTAGCGCCCAGTAAAATAATTTTCATTTTTAACATAAGAGAGATAAAATACTGATTCTTTTTGCACAAGATTAATATAAAAATTTCCTAGGTTGCCCTAAGTTTTCATTTTTTTTGGAGTAACATAAGTATGGTTGTTGTTCAAATCGTTACAGACTGTTCTGTTTTTGACAGATTCTGTTTTCAATGCATAGTTTGCTTGTTTTCTAGTTTCTATGGCTTATATTGCTCAATATAAATTGTAGAAATGATATGGTACAGTGGGAATTTTGTGAGAACAATTATGAATCTTATCTTGACAGGACCAAAGTGAATGATTTACTCTTTATCATACTAACCCATCTCATGAAGTTTTGTTAAGTTTTGTGTGATTGAAGTTTTCATGTTTTCCATGAGATATCGATATGAGGAGAATAAGGAGTGGAAATATCGTAAGCTTGGGGATGCCCAAGGCACCCCAAGGTAACAATCAAGGAAGACTCAAGCACCTAAGCTTGGGGATACCCCGGAAGGCATCCCCTCTTTCATCTTCAAAACCATCGGTATACCTTACTCGGAGCTATATTTTTATTTGTCACATGATATGTCTTTTGCTTGGACCATATTTTCATTTTACTTACTGTTTGAATAAAATCATTGGATCTAAAATCTTGAATGAGAGATAGTCCTCACATGGCTATTTAACTACTTGACTACTCATTGATCTTCACTTGTATCTTTTTGGAATAGTTTGTCATTCACTCTTGAATGAGAGATAGTCCTGAAATGGTTGAATGAATTAAATATAAAAAATCTGAAATTATATATGTTTCATGTGCTTATCCCATGGGGAGTAATGAATTCACATATAAGAAGTATAGGTGGTAAAATTTATTGAGAGTTAGCAATCACAACATTGATCACTTGAACAATTCATGAAAGAATATTGAAGGAAGAGAGATTTAACATATAAATATACTATCTTGGACATCTTCTATGATTGTGAGCCCCATTAATTATTTTCAAACTTGAGCAAATTAGTTGAAGTTGGACAAGAAAGACAACGTAATGAGTTATGTTTGGGTATATTTGCATAGAAGTTATATTGTTATGGATCCTCTAACATGTGGTGCTTGCTTAGGATCTTTTGCTAGCCAAAATTTTGTACTAAGTAGAGATACTACTTGTGCATCCAAAACCCTTAAACCCCATTTCACGCCATGAGTGTCCACCATATCTACCTATGGATTGAATAAGATCCTTCGAGTAAGTTGTCATCGGTGCAAAAAGCAATAAAAATGGCTCCTAAATATGTATGATCTTTTATTGTAAGGGAAATAAGCATTGTACGGACTTGTGATGGTAAAGAAATAAAAGTGACGGACTGCATAATAAGGTTGCTATCATAAAGGGCAATACAATGTGACATTCCTTTGCATTAAGGGTTTGCACATCCAGCGCATGACAACCTCTGCTTCCCTCTGTGAATGGCCTATCTTTTACTTTCATGTATTTACTTTTATGCAAGAGTCAATAGTTTTCCTTCTTAGTTCATCCTCTTTTTTTCTTTAGTTGGCAAGCATCATGTGGTGGGGAATGATCCAAGCATATATGGTCATTCAAATATATTTGATCATGAATTATTATTGTTGACAATTATCTATATGATAAGTAAGTTTGGAGGCGAAACATTAAGCCCCTATCTTTCTTTGTGTTCGACGGATGCTATTTGTCCTAAAAATATGCTTTGACTGTTAGCAATCATGGAAGACTATATGATACTTGAGTATGTGGAATTTTCTAAATCAAAGCTCTTACATAGACCCTTCCTGAAAATAAGATGAATTGCAATTGTTTGGTGACTGGAAGCATAGTTTGTTAGATCTCAAGAAACTTTGTGGTCTATACTTTAACATGTGAATATCTTGTTAGTTGATCATGAGAAATTTTATAAGATGAGCTACTTGAAAGCACAAGTGCTCCCTGGGTGATTTTGGTAATTAATGTCAACATATCTCTTGTTGGACTAATGTTTCTACCTAGTATGTTTCAGATAAGTTCAACAATGGAGTGGGATGGACGAGAGGATGTGGAACCCCTTCAATATGCTAAGGACAAAGGATTGGCTCAAGCTCAAAGCTCAGGACTCTACATTTTCTATTTTAGTGATCCAAGATCACATTGAGTCCATAGGAAAGCCAATACTATTAAGAAGGGGTGAGGTGTTGCTTAATGGCTTGCTTGCTCAAAGTGCTTAGTGATATGCTCCAAAGCCCTCAACCACTTCCTCACTTCCAAATATGTACCAAACCAAAAGTCAAACTCGGCCCCACCGATTTGATCTATCTGGCGCCACCGAGTTCACTTGACATAGCCACTGCCAGAAGCCCTAACCAGTTCGGTCTCACCGAGATGGGCTTGCAAACTCTCTGTTGCCTATTGCAATATTTTCGGTCCCACCGAGATATGCAATCGGACCCACCGAGTTTGCTTGGCCAACTCTCTGTTTCGCTTATTACCCAAATCGGTCCCACCGAGTTTGAGTAATCGGTCAAACCGAGTTTTGGATTTACCCTAACCCTAGCACATCGGTCCCAGCGAGTTGATCCAGTCGGTCCCACCGAAATGCCTAACGGTCACATTATGAACCAAATCGGTCTGACCGAGTTCTCTGAATCGGTCCCACCGAGTTTGGTGATTTGTGTGTAACGGTTAGATTTTGTGTGGAGGCTATAAATACCCCTCCACCCACTCTTCATTCGTGGAGAGAGCCATCAGAACAAGCCCACACTTCCAACACATATTTTCTGAGAGAGAACCACCTACACTTGTGTTGAGGTCAAGATATTCCATTCCAACCACATGAATCTTGATCTCTAGCCTTCCCCAAGTTGCTTTCCACTCAAATCTTCTTTCCACCAAATCCAATCCTATGAGAGAGAGTTGAGTGTTGGGGAGACTATCACTTGAAGCACAAGAGCAAGGAGTTCATCATCAACACACCATTTGTTACTTCTTGGAGAGTGGTGTCTCCTAGATTGGCTAGGTGTTACTTGGGAGCCTCCGTCAAGATTGTGGAGTTGAAACAAGGAGTTTGTAAGGGCAAGGAGATCGCCTACTTCGTGAAGATCTACCCTAGTGAGGCAAGTCCTTCGTGGGCGATGGCCATGGTGGGATAGACAAAGTTGCTTCTTCGTGGACCCTTCGTGGGTGGAGCCCTCCGTGGACTCGCGCAACTATTACCCTTCGTGGGTTGAAGTCACCATCAACGTGGATGTACGATAGCACCACCTATCGGAACCACAGATAAAAAATCTATGTGTCTCCAAATTGCGTTTGCACACTCCAATCCCTTCTCTTTACATTTGTGCAACTTGCATGCTTTACTTTCCACTGCTCATATACTCTTGTATGCTTGCATGCTTGCTGGATATGTATTGTGAATGTTTAAACTTGTGCCAAAACTCCACTTCAACTTAAGAGAAATTAAAAACTGCAACTTTTCTTGATTAGAGTCTATTCACCCCCCCTCTAGACACCTCTTCTCGATCCTTTCTATTAGTATCAGAGCTTTGGTCTCCATTGCCTTGGTTTAAACACCTTTGGAGGAAGATGGATGTGTCTACTTTGGGGAGTCTTAGATGTAGAGTGCCTATTCTTGATGGAGAGTTTTTCTATGAGTGGAAAAATGAAATGCTTGAGATTTTCAATGAATATCATTTGAACAAGTACATTACTAGCCCTTGTGCACCTCATATTGATCCTTTGCATCCTACACCCGAAGAGGATCTTGACATGATTCGCAATCTTAGAACCATCAATCTTATCATTAGAGGATTGCCCAAAAATTTGATTGCTAATTTACCTACTCTTGATTGTGCCTATACTATATGGAGATTTCTTGAGGAACGATTTCCAGATTATTCCTTGAAAAATTTAGACAAAATCCTTCATAAATCTATTGCCTTGAGAAAGATGAATTCTAGTGATCCTATGTTTGGTGATTGTCTATTTGAGCTTACCAATCTCATGCGTGCCAAAGGAGATGTTGGAATCATTAGCAACATCATTTCTGAAGCTACTAGAATTCATAAAGATAACCATAGGAATGATCACTTATCTAATGAATTACCCTCTCTAGGAGTTGATCAATCACAAGATGATGTTGAACATGGATACTATGATGAGGATGATGATAGTGACTATGATCTTGATGATGCAATGAGACACTTTGGTCTTATGGAAAATCTTCGCGGCTACATGGCTAGAGGAAAGGAATGGGTCCTTGATAGTGGATGTACTGATCATATGACCGGGGATAAAGATATGTTCCGTGAGCTTGTCGAAAATGACGGCCCTCGAAAGTATGTCACCTTTGGTGATAACTCAAAGGGTAAGGTGGTTGGCCTCGGTAAGGTGGCCATCTCACATGATAGCTCCATACAAAATGTCATGCTCGTTGAATCTCTTGGGTACAATTTACTTTCAGTATCTAGACTTTCTAATTTCGGTTTCAATGTCCTATTTACTGAGGTAGATTGCCAAGTGTTTCGTAGAGACAATCGTAAAATGGTCTTTACCGGTATACGTAGAGGTGATCTTTACATTGTTGATTTCACTAAAAAGGCTCAACCTAGAACTTGCTTAATTGCTAAGTCTTCTAAAGGCTGGTTGTGGCATAGAAGGCTAGGTTATGTGGGCATGCAAAATCTTGATAAGCTTATTAAAGGTGATCATATCCTTGGAATAAAAGATGTCATATTTGACAAGGATAGACTTTGTAGTGCTTGTCGGGTAGGAAAACAGGTTGGAGGAAGTCATCGCGCGAAGAACATCATGACCACGAGAAGACCACTCGAGCCACTTCACATGGATCTCTTTGGTCCAAATGCCTACAAGAGTCTCGATGGTAACTCATTTGGTCTAGTCATAGTTGATGATTTTTCAACATTTATGTGGGTGTTCTTTCTTGATGACAAATCGCAGGTCCAAAAGATCTTCAAAAACTTCGCTAGGAAGGCCCAAAATCAATTTGACGTGAACGGAACGGAGTTCAAGAACGCAAATGTGGATACCTTTCTTGACGAAGAGGGGATTTCACATGAGTTCTCGGCTATGTACACACCTCAACAAAATGGAGTTGTTGAGAGAAAGAATCGGACTCTTATTGAGATGGCAAGAACGATGCTTGATGAGTACAAGACTGCAAAACACTTTTGGGCGGAAGCGGTTTAGAGATCTTGTCATGCAACAAATCGCTTGTATCTTCACAAGCTACTCGGCAAGACGGCATACGAGCTCCTCACCGGTAACAAACCCCAAGTTGGATACTTTCGAGTATTTGGCTCAAAGTGCTCCATTCTTGATAAGCATAGTCGTTCTAAATTTGCTCCTAAATCTCATGAAGGTTTCCTACTTGGTTATGGCTCAAACTCTCACACTTACCGTGTCTACAACAATTTCACCCGAAAGGTTGAAGAGACGGTAGATGTGAAGTTTGATGAATCTAACGGGTCGCAAGTAGAGCAATTGCCAATTGATGTAGGAGACAAAGACCCTTCGGAAGCTATCCAAGACTTGTCTATTGGCAAGATTCGTCCAACAGAGGTGAAGGAGAGTACCTCGTCCGTCCAAGTGGAAGCTTCTACCTCACGGCAAGGTGAACCAAGAATTGATACGGAAGCATCCACAAGTGGGACACACCAAGACGAAGAAAACGAGGAAGTACACCAAGATGAACATTGACAACCTCCTTCTCCACCACGACAAGAAAATGACAACGTCAACAATGAAGAAGGCCAAGAAGAAGAACAAGATGAAGAAGATGTTCCACCCCGAGCCAAGCCAAAGCTCCCACGAGTTCGAGCAAGAATTGCCAAAGACCATCCCGTCAAGAAAATCTACAATGATATCCAAACCGGGAGAATCACTCGCTCTAAAACTCGTTTGGCTAACTTTTGTGAACATTACTCATTCATCTCTAGCAATGAACCTATGAAGGTTGAAGAAGCATTGGAAGATCCGGATTGGATAAACGCTATGCATGAAGAGCTACACAACTTTGAGAGAAATCAAGTGCGGACATTGGTCGAAAAGCCCGACAACAACCACAACATCATTGGTACCAAATGGGTGTTTCGCAACAAGCAAGATGAAGATGGTCAAGTCGTCCGCAACAAAGCACGCCTAGTCGCCCAAGGCTACACTCAAGTCGAAGGTATGGACTATGGTGAGACATATGCTCCCGTTGCTAGACTTGAGTCCATTCGCATCTTACTTGCTTATGCTAATCACCATGATATCACCTTGTACCAAATGGACATTAAAAGTGCTTTTCTAAATGGTGAAATTGAGGAGGAAGTTTATGTTAAGCAACCTCCCGGCTTTGTCAATCCTAAGAAACCTAATCATGTTTACAAACTTCACAAAGCCCTTTATGGTCTTAAACAAGCTCCTAGAGCATGGTATAAATGCTTGACCAAGTTCCTTATTGAAAAAGTCTTTGAAATTGGTAAAATTTATTCTACTCTTTTTACTAAAAGGGTTAATGGAGAACTATTTGTGTGCCAAATTTATGTTGATGATATTATATTTGGTTCAACTAACCCTCATTTTAGTGAGAAGTTTGGAAAGCTAATGTCGGAGAAGTTTGAGATGTCTATAATGAGTGAACTCAAATTCTTTCTTGGTTTGCAAATCAAGCAAACTAAGGAAGGTACCTTTGTTTCTCAAACAAAGTACACCAATGACTTATTCAAGAAGTTCAATATGCAAGAATGCAAAGGTATGTCTACACCCATGCCTACTAGTGGACATCTTGACTTGACTAAGGACGGTGAACCGGTTGATCAAAAAGTTTACCGCTCTATGATTGGTTCATTGTTATATCTATGTGCCTCCCATCCTGACATTATGCTAAGTTTGTGCATGTGTGCACGATATCAAGCGGCCCCTAAAGAGTGTCATCTTAAGGCTGTGAAAAGGATAGTGAGATACTTAATATACACACCAAATTTTGGCATTTGGTATCCTAAGAGGTCTTCTTTCGATCTTGTTGGTTACTCCGATTCAGACTATGCCGGAGACAAGGTTGATAGAAAGTCCACTTCGGGTACTTGTCAATTTCTTGGTAGATCTCTTGTGTCTTGGTCCTCCAAGAAACAAAACTCGGTATCCTTATCCACCGCTGAAGCGGAATACATTGCTGCTGGATCATGTTGTGCTCAATTACTTTGGCTGATCCAAACTCTTAAAGATTATGGGATATATGTGAAACATGTTCCATTGCTTTGTGACAATGAAAGTGCTATTGAGATTGCTCACAATCCCGTGCAACATTCTCGAACTAAGCATATTGAAGTTCGTCATCATTTCATTCCAGATCATGTTGCCAAAGGGGACATTGACCTTAAGCATGTTCGCACCGATAAGCAATTAGCAGATATATTTACCAACCCGCTTGATGAGTAAGTCTTCTGCCATTTGAGAGGTGAATTGAACATCATTGATGCTTCAAACTTGGAGTAGGAACTCCATTTGGATACATGCAAGGCATGAGCCTTTGACTAATCCTTGACATTTCTTTCATGATGCTATCTATATGTCTTGGATATTTTTGCACCCTTGCATGCTATCTAAACCTTGTACGTACTTGGATGAATCTAAATACGTGAGATTGCAACTCACTCACATCTTGAGCAATCTCTACACCATCAAGTCTCTACACAATGGTGGTTGAAGACAAGGAAGCACAAAACTCTTCAAACATATCCTTTGACAAATTCTACATTAAGATTTATGATTGTCATTTTGGATAAACAAGTGCTCTTCCTTGCAAGACTAACCCATGTAGGTAGATGAACTCAAAATCCAAGTTGTGCTCCCAACTCTTGATGAGCTATATCAACCTTGAGCAACTCACACAAGTTCAACTACATGATCAAGATCAACACCACCACCCAAGGTATGTTATTCCATCTTAGAGAAGCTTTATTCCAAGTCATGGGTCAAAGCAACTCAACAAGATGTGAATACATCAAGATGCTTAAACGAAAAATGGTAACCCCATTTTGAGCTTAAACGATGAGTATGACCTATGATCAAGTGTTCTCACTTGACCCCTAAGTCAATATACTCTAACATAGGTGACTTTGTCACCGCCCATCTCTAGATGAAGTTCTCTTGTGTTTCCTCTTGCATTTGTCTCATGCATATGTGTTTCCCCTTTCAAAAAAAACTTCATCTAGATCTTTTCATTTCTTCTTGTTCTGCATTTTCTACATCCAATTCCTTGCAAATCCTTGTGAGATCTTAAGTCCCTAGTGAGCTGAGGTGACAAGTGTTTTCTTTGTGATGGACTCGGTCACACCGGTTTGTTTCTTTCGGTCCAACCGAATTCTCTCGGTGCCACCGAAGCACAGAACTCGGTGCTACCGATTTCACTACAGGAAAGACAACTTGCCACTTATTCCTGCAGTCTTTTTGCTCCAGCTCCACTCAATGACTCTTGTCCTCTACGAGCATCACATTCGACTTGCTTTGTGACTCAAGGACCAAACCCTTCTGCAATAAAATAAAAATCCAGAAGAGCCCTTCTTGGAAATTGATGTCAAAGGGGGAGAGAGGGATCACATCAAAGCTCTATGCTTAATCATTTCTATAGGGGGAGAGGATACTCAGGGGGAGTGTGTAAGAAACCCCAGATGCTTGGTGTTCAAGAGGAGAGAAGTTACATGTCTTTAAGAGGGAAAGACATGTTCATATTTGATCATATTTGATTGCTTGCATTAGCTCTGTTGTCTTTTCTTTTGCTCTGATTTTCTGTTCCCTATCTTCTCCCAATATCCAATGTTAGATTCCGGGGGAGCAAGACATATAAGGGAAGGAAATCCTTGAATTCATTGCACATCTTTACTTTTGGGGACATGTCTATATCAAACAGAGTACTCAGTACTCACTCTCTACATGTCATCCTAGTCTTGGTACTTTTGTGGTTGTTTTTGTTTGCTCTGGCTAGTAGATGTATCTGTGTTATCTAACCTTGTTTACTCAGGTTCATTCCCTTCTAAGCCAACTCAAGACCACAAGGTAAGTATATGCATCACAGTCATGTGTATGAGGATCTCTTGCTGTTGTACATACTGTTTGCAAGAAGGACTCATGAGCATGAAGGTACATTTCCTATATTCACATCATTTGCTCTGATGCATATAGCCAAGATACATGTAACACGTGGATTACTCTGGCATGCTTATGCATTCACATGCTCCTATGTTCCATATTTATATGATTGCATACATGTAGGGGAGCCTATGCATGTTACATGTCTTACCAAAGCTTTACTTGTTGCTCTCTATATCTTTATCTAAGGCTTTGATGTATGTTGTCATCAATTACCAAAAAGGGGGAGATTGAAAGCACAAGTGCTCCTTGGGTGATTTTGGTAATTAATGTCAACATATCTCTTGTTGGACTAATGTTTCTACCTAGTATGTTTCAGATAAGTTCAACAATGGAGTGGCATGGACTAGAGGATGTGGAACCCCTTCAATATGCTAAGGACAAAGGATTGGCTCAAGCTCAAAGCTCAAAGCTCAGGACTCTACATTTTCTATTTTAGTGATCCAAGATCACATTGAGTCCATAGGAAAGCCAATACTATTAAGAAGGGATGAGGTGTTGCTTAATGGCTTGCTTGCTCAACGTGCTTAGTGATATGCTCCAAAGCCCTCAACCACTTCCTCACTTCCAAATATGTCCCAAACCAAAAGTCAAACTCGGCTCCACCGATTTGATCTATTCGGCGCCACCGAGTTCACTTGACATCGTCACTGCCAGAAACACTAATCAGTTCGGTCTCACCGATGGGATCTCAGTCTCACCGAGATAGGCTTGCAAACTCTCTGTTGCCTATTGCAATATTTTCGGTCCCACCGAGATATGCAATCGGCCCCACCGAGTTTGCTTGGCCAACTCTTTGTTTTGCTTATTACCCAAATCGGTCCCACCGAGTTCGAGTAATCGGTCAAACCGAGTTTTGGATTTACCCTAACCCTAGCACATCGGTCCCACGGAGTTGATCCAGTCAGTCCCACCGAAATGCCTAACGGTCACATTATGAACCAAATCGGTCTGACCGAGTTCTCTGAATCGGTCCCACCAAGTTTGGTGATTTGTGTGTAACGGTTAGATTTTGTGTGGAGGCTATAAATACCCCTCCACCCACTCTTCATTCGTGGAGAGAGCCATCAGAACATGCCTACACTTCCAACACATATTTTCTGAGAGAGAACCACCTACACTTGTGTTGAGGTCAAGATATTCCATTCCAACCACATGAATCTTGATCTCTAGCCTTCCCCAAGTTGCTTTCCACTCAAATCTTCTTTCCACCAAATCCAATCCTATGAGAGAGAGTTGAGTGTTGGGGAGACTATCATTTGAAGCACAAGAGCAAGGAGTTCATCATCAACACACCATTTGTTACTTCTTGGAGAGTGGTGTCTCCTAGATTGGCTAGGTGTTACTTGGGAGCCCCCGTCAAGATTGTGGAGTTGAACCAAGAAGTTTTTAAGGGCAAGGAGATTGCCTACTTCGTGAAGATCTACCCTAGTGAGGCAAGTCCTTCGTGGGCGACGGCCATGGTGGGATAGACAAGGTTGCTTCTTCGTGGACCCTTCATGGGTGGAGCCCTCCGTGGACTCGCGCAACCGTTACCCTTCATGGGTTGAAGTCTCCATCAATGTGGATGTACGATAGCACCACCTATCGGAACCACGGATAAAAAATCTCCGTGTCTCCAAATTGCGTTTGCACACTCCAATCCCTTCTCTTTACATTCGTGCAACTTGCATGCTTTACTTTCCGCTGCTCATATACTCTTGTATGCTTGCATGCTTGCTTGATATGTATTGTGAATGTTTAAACTTGTGCCAAAACTCCACATCAACTTAAGAGAAATTAAAAACTGCAACTTTTCTTGATTAGAGTCTATTCACCCCCCCCCCCTCTAGACACCTCTTCTCAATCCTTTCACTACTGTTTATGATAAAGAATAATGCTAGAAAAAGTGTTTGGAACTATCATTTGTCAAATATATGCACTATGCTAGCATTCACACTTCATAAATTATTTATTTTATCATTTACCTCCTTGAGGACGAGCATGAATTAAGCTTGGGGATGCTGATACGTTGGAGAATAATGCTAGAAAAAGTGTTCTATTTCTCCGACGTATCTATAATTTATGAAGTATTCATGCCATGTTTACAATAATTTTATATGGTTTTGGTATGATTTGATTAGAACTAACCCAGACTGACGCTGTTTTCAGCAGAACTACCGTGGTGTTATTTTTTGGGTAGAAATAGAACTTCCCAGAATGGGCTGAAAATTTACGGTGATTTTTTATGGACTAAAAGACAACCCCAAAGCACAAGAGTTGGACCAGAAGAGTCCCGAGGCGACGACAAGATAGGGGGGTGCACCATACCCCCCGGGATGGTGCTCCTACCTTGTCGCTGCCTTGTGGACCCCCTTGACGTGAGACCGATGCCAAAAAATCCTATAAATACAAAAGCACCCACAAATAAACCTAGACCGGGAGTTCCGTCGCCGCAAGCCTCTGTAGCCACGAAAAATCAATCTAGGCCCTCTCCGGCACCCTGCTGGAGAGGGCCATCATCACCAGAGGCCATGGAGGAGGATCCCGGAGGGGGGCATCATCACCATGGAAGCCATGGACCAGAGGGAGAACCTCTCCCCATCTAGTGGGGAGGCCATGGAGGAGGAAACACAAGGGGGAGACCCTCTTCCCTCTCTCAGTGTCACCGGAGTGCCACCGGGAGAACCATTGCCACGGTGATCATCTTCATCAACATCACCATCCTCATATCTTTTACGCGGTCCACTCTCCTGCACCCCGCTGTAATCCCCTACTTGAACATGGTGCTTTATGCCACATATTATGATCCAATGATGTGTTGCCATCCTATGATGTTTTGAGTAGATTTCTTTTGTCTTTTGGGTTGATTAATGGTCTAGATTGGTTTGAGTTGTATGTTTTATTTTGGTGCTGTCCTATGGTGCCTTTCATGCCGCGCACACGTTGCAATACGTTCATAATTCGCTTATAGTGGGTTGCTAGAGTGACAGAAGCTTAAACCCAAGTAAGGGGGTTGTTGCGTATGGGATAATGGGGACTCGATACATTAGTTCTATGGTTGGGTTTTACCTTAATGGTCTTTAGTAGTTGCGGATACTTGCTAGAGTTCCAATCATAAGTATATATGATCCAAGAAGAGAAAGTATGTCAGCTTATGCTTCTCCCTTATATAAAATTGCAACGACGACTACTGATCTTGTTAACAATTGCCTAGGACTATTCCGCACACCGATCCATCATTATTCCACAGCCGCTATTTATAATATATAGTAATATAGTCTAACTTTATGTTAACAGCACCTACTTTTATATTTTAGTTCTCCGATATCGTCCAAAGCTATCCTCATCATATCCACAACGTAGTTTTATTTCTCATTTCTAGTAGGAAGCAAACGTTCAGTGTACGTAGAGTCGTATCAGTGGCAGATAGGACTTGAGAGAATACTGATCTTACCTTTAGCTCCATGTGGGTTAGACACTCCGTACTTATCACTTCCACCTTTGGAATTTGCTACGATGATTCCTAGCACTTGGGGATTATCACATATGTGCTCGCTGCCAACGTCTGTGCTCCGCCTCGCACCCGCGCTGCGCGTCGCCAAGTTCAGGAACTGCCATCCCCCCTTAATGACGCGCCCGCTCTTATTCTACCACGACTGAAGCACCTCGAGCTCGTTGTCGTCTGCCCCCAAATGGTGACATGGAGCGCCTGCTCCGTGGCTGTACTGCACTTGAGTACCTTTGCCTTCAGGCCATCAATGGGTTGAGTAGCTTCCACATCACCTCCATGACTCTCCGGACTATTTATGTGTGTTGTTGGTGTTGCAAGAAGACATCACAAGATGTGTACCATGGTATGGTCACTGAGGACAGACCTTCGCTTGAGAGATTACTTGTAGTTGATCAAGAAGGCCCAACAAGATTCAATGTCATTTCTGCGCCGAAATTGATAGTGGTGGGCTACTCGTCTGAAAAATACTTCGTAACTTGTTATTGGATCCACACCCGTTCAGGTACAATAGCCGCCTTCGACCTCTCCTTCTAGAAATTAACATTATTTCTAATTTTGAAGATGTATGTTCGTCTGTCATCCAGAAAATGATTCTGACAAGCTTGACCCAGATTCTGTGCACAGTGAAGGTCTTGGCACTAGAATCTATCAGCCCCAACCTAGAGCAACTTGTCAGTTTCCTGAGATGCATTCCGTGCCTGCAGAAGCTATATATCGAGGTGATGTTCATTTCCTGTTAAATGTTAACCATAAGGGAGTTCAATTTGTGACAACTTTTTCCAAGTTTACAATGACAATGTACTACGATTTCTGAAGTATTTTTTTGGAGGATTTATGTACATACATGTTTAACCCCCCCCCCCAATTTTGGTTGCTTGATCCATATGTTTCAATCCATAAGCATTTCTCCTTTAGATTCATCTGTACTAGTAGGGAACTTTTCATCCACTCCAACCTCTTGTGAAGAAGGCTACATTTTTCTAGATTGTAATCAAATGCCCATGTTAATCATGTTGGATCAAAGATGGCACGTTAGTGCATTTTACAAATCCTGCAAACCAAATAGGCCTGTAGTAGTGTTCAAAACTGCATGTAGGCAGTAACACGTTTTCTTCTTTTGCAGATAACATTAGTTCTGGTGGTGGATAATTTGATACAATATAACAATCACATCGAATGCCTAGATCTGCATCTCTCAGAAATTACTTTGAACTCTTACCGAGGGACCTTACCAGATATTATATTCGTCAGGTTCTTTGTTGTCAGAGCAAGGGTGCTGAAGGTAATGAGGTTTGCCCTACATTTATTTTGCAAAAATGAATGTTATTTTTATCAGCAGCGGCGGCTGCGGCAGAATGGAATAGGCTCTGAAAATGCTGAATTTCATTTTGGAACTTCAGATGAAAGAGTAATCGGAAGTCATCGTGTCAACCCCATACATGACTTCTCGGTGGCTGACCCCTTTGCAAAAATTATGAGGTTTCGGAACCAACCTTACAAGTGGTAATGTTAGTTTGAACCTCTCTTATATCCTTGTTCAGCGGATTAGCGTGAACGTTTGCAGCTGATGAGCTGAATTTCATTTCTAATATCAGTTTGAACCTTGTAATATTTGAATTTGAGCCAGATAACTCTGGAATTTGAACCTTGTAATATGTCGAGCTTTTGTGGTACAATTGTTGAAATGGCATTGTATGAGACTCGTATATTGGTAGCACTATTTTGACCTTAATATGCAATGGACTTATATTTTATTAACCATTCTTGAATCTGTTTACCTTGTCAATCTCATAGCACACGATCTGTATAGCTAACTCGACTACGATCTTCGACATTATTCCATAGAGTTGGTTTCTTCAACTGTGTGCCCTGTAGAGCGCAGAATTAATTATCGCACTCGAGTGTCCATCATCACCCTTCTATGTAACTTTGACCTCATCACCCATGGGTAAACTTATGACCGAAGTCATTCCACACACTTTGTTTTTACAAAGCTTTTTGCTAATAAACACCCATGATTTGTCCCTCTTTTAGCCGACGCGTGGCCAAACTAGCCGGGCGGGAAGCTTGCGCGGTAGCACAGGAATAGGCTCACCGACGATACATTTGGCACCTCTTCGAGCCCACGTGTGGTCAAACAAAACGCGTGCGGTGCGGTGTTGTCAAGCGTACACTGGAATCCTCCGCTATGAACGTGGTGACAAGACGTGATGATTACAGCCTGGCCGGCCCCCATTTATTACAGCGGCCATTTAACCCTTGTGTCTCTTCAACCTTTTGATTGTGCCGCACCATTGCAAGCAGCACACCAACCACGACAAATTCTTAGAGGGTATCCTGCACAGCTCCAATGGTGCTCTGAGTAGTTGCCGATGACGAGGAGCAGTTCACCATGCATGTCATGGTGGACAGCCACAGAAGGTGGACGGAGATCTTGGTGGTGTACACCAACAAACCGGTCTAGGTGGAGCACTCCATCTACATCATGGAGCTGTGGCTCGCTGAGGAGAAGTACAAGGTGGTCAGGTTCGACCTTGAGTACACCCGCGCTCGTGTCGGGTCTCGTCCCAAGGTCGCCATCAACCAGATGTGTGTCCACATCACATCCTCGTCTACCACTACGGCCTGGCCACAAGGCCTTGTGAGCGTTTCGCCAGGTTTGTCAACAGCCCCCACTACATGTTTGCTATGATGGACATCACCAACAATGTAAAGGTGCTCAAGAATTCGGGCACCACCTGCCAGAATGTTGTAGACATCCAGGGCCAATACAAGATCTGGGGCAACAGCGAGCATGAGAAGGACTCACTGGTTCACCTCGCCGATCCCATCATCGATCCCTACTATAGAGACATAAGGATTCCAGCAAAAAGGACAAGCGTGCCTGGCACTCGGCCTGGATGGAGAAACTCGACAAAGCTCATGTCGTGTACGCGGCTAAGGAGGCATACACGAGCTACGAGATGTACAGGCAGATTATTGACATGAGGAAGTGCCTCCTTCCCCAAAACAGCCAGGGATCCAGCCAGAAGCACAACAATGGCAAGCGTCGTCGCAATAAGAAGTAGATGATTAGATTCTCATTTCTCCTAGTTTAGTATGCATGTAATTGCTTACTTTGGTGTGTGGAAATGTTATGTGTGTAGTCACATGTGTGATTGTATGCTTAATTTGGTTTTGCAATGATGTATTGTTAAGTATATATGTTGATGCTATGTAGACAGAGCGTAGATGTTGTGCGGACAGAGCAAATCACATCGCACACAGACTAAACAATGGAACCCGTCGGTGATGATTTCATCAATCAGTGACAATTGTATACCAACAATCGTTTGCTCGCAACACACACACGGCTTGTTAACATGATTTGTTTGTGTTGTTATCAGTCTTCCCACACATTTCCGATTACAAACCTGTTTCCCGCATATCACACACATCTTGTTAAGTTGAACCATTTTTGTTCTCTTCCCTAACCGAAAATAGTTCATTCGAGTGAACCGTATGCCGTATATCACACACACCTTGATCTGGCTGACCGTTTCTGTTCTTTCCCTAATAGCAAACCGTTCATCGGAGTGAACTATATGCCATATACCGCACACACATTGATATGGCTGCCCGTTTCTGTTGCTCTGTCTAAGCGCAAACAGTTCGTATGGATCAACCGTATGCCCAGCATCGCACACACAACTAAAATCTGAACCGTGTTTGATGTATCCGCCATTGCAAACGTTTTTCATCTTTTTGACAGTTTTTTACATCACCATTTGCGATTAATGCATCACACAAAGTTTCGTTAAAGGGTCTCTGATCGTAGTGTCATGTTAGCAGCATCCTGCAGTAGTGTTAGTTCCTTCTCCTTCTGAATTTGTTGTTTCTTCACATGTTTCGCCTGAGCTATCTTGTGCTTCTTTCAACATGAACGAGGAAATCATGTGGCTTGGTCCAGCAGGCAGATTCAAGTCATCAAGAGGTGTTTCTGGGTTAGTGCACCAGATCTCAATGAAGTCAACATCTGCTTTCGATCCGATAGCAATGGAACATAAGAATTCTGGGCTATAGTAGCTTGCTCTTGCCTTCTTCTTAGGAATTCTGTGAGCTCGTCTTCGTGTCAAGTAGACCGAAATGATTCTGCATCTACTACTATTAATCCACACATCGACCACTATCCAGCATGCATCTAGAGTATTAAGTTCATAAGAACGGAGTAACACCTTAAGTAAGATGACATGATGTAGAAGGATAAACTCAAGCACTATGATGAAAACCCCATCTTTTTACCCTTGATGGCAACAATAGAATACGTGCCTCGCTACCCCTACTTTGTCACTGGGTGAGGACAACACAAGATTGAACCCAAAACTAAGCACCTCTCCCATTGCAATAAGAACCAATCTAGTTGGCCAAACCAAACTGATAATTCGAATAGAAATACAAAGATATCAAATCAGGCATATAAGAATTCAGAAAATACTCAAATAATATTCATAGATAATTTGATCGTAAATCCACAATTCATAGGATCTCAACAAACACACCGCAAAAGAATATTACATCGGATAGAACTCCAAGAACATTGAGGAGAACATTGTATTGAAGATCAAAGAGAGAGAAGAATCCATCTAGCTAGCTACTAGCTATGGACCCGTAGGTCTGTGGTAAACTACTAATGCTTCATCGGAAGGGCAATAGAGTTGACGTAGATGCCCTTCATGATCGAATCCCCCTTTGGAAGGATGCCGGAAAAGGCCCCTAGATGGGATTTCGTGGAAACAGAGGCTTGCGGCGGTAGAAAAGTATTTTGGTGGATGCTTCTCATCCTTTGGGAATATTTGGGAATTTATAGCGAAAGAATTAGGGTTCGAGGAGTCTCGTGGGGCCCACAAGCCAGGCGGCGTCCCCCTAGGGCGCGCCCTGAGGGCTTGTGTAGCCCTCGGGACTCTTCTGGCCCCCTCTCCAAGTCTGTTGGGTGTCTTCTGGTCCAAGAAAAATCACTGCAAAAGTTTTTTTCCCGTTTGGACACCGTTTGATATTCCTTTTCTGTAAAACTCAAAAACAAAGAAAAAACAGAAACTGGCACTCGGATCTAGGTTAATAAGTTAGTCCCAAAAATAATATGAAATAACATATTAATGCATATAAAACATCCAAAACAGATAATATAATAGCATGGAACAATAAAAAAATTATAGATACGTTGGAAACATATCAGGGGGCGCGCCCTACCCCTTAGGGCGCGCCTCCCAAGCTTTTGGGCCCCTGGACAGTCCCCGATATCCATCTTCTTCCATATGAAAGGTTTTGACCTAGAAAAAATCGTAAGAAAGCTTTCGGGATGAAGCACCGCTGTCTCGAGCCGGAACCTTGGCAACAACAATCTTGGGCTCCGACGGAGCTATTCCACCAGGGAAACTTCCCTCCAGGATGGGGAAATTGGAGCATCGTCATCACTAACAATCCTCTCATCGAGGGAGGGTCAATCTTCATCAACAGCTTCACAAGCACCATCTCCTCTCAAACCCTAGTTCATCTCTTGTATTCAATCACTGTCTCAAAACCTTAGATTGGTACATGTGGGTTGCTAGTAGTGTTGATTACTCCTTGTAGTTGATGCTAGTTGGTTTATTTGGTGGAAGATCATATATTCAGATCCTTAATGATATTCAATACCCCTCTTATCTTGAACATGAACATGCTTTGTGAGTAGTTACTTTTGTTCCTGAGGACATGGGAGAAGTCTTGTTATAAGCAATCATGTGAATTTGGTATTCGTTCGATATTCTGATGAGATGTATGTTGTCTTTCCTCTAGTGGTGTTACGCGAACGTTGACTTGACACTTCACCATGATTTGGGCCTAGGGGAAGGCATTGGGAAGTAATAAGTAGATGATGGGTTGCTAGAGTGACAGAATCTTAAACCCTAGTTTATGCGTTGCTTCGTAAGGGGCTGATTTGGATCCACATGTTCCATGCTATGGTCAGATTTATCTTAATTCTTATTTCATAGTTGTGGATGCTTGTGAGAGGGGTTAGTCATAAGTAGGAGGCTCTTCCAAGTAAGGACATCAGCAAAGCACCGGTTATCGGTGCAACAAACACCGGGTCCGTTGCCCAGATTGTGCACAGGCATGAGAACAAGATCACAACACCAAGATCAGATTGAAACACAAGGTACCAGTCCTTTGAAGGATCCAAATACAGACCAGGAAGACCAAGAAGAGCCAGAAGAGCAAGTTATCGCTAAGGAAAGAACCTCCCTTGCCGGGCAGGTGAGCCCTGCGGGGTTGGGTTTGCCCCGGAAGCAAGCTTCCAGATCGTCCCGGCAGGCCTGCCGGGGCTAGCGGAGGCAAGCCACGCCACCGCTCCACCTCACAACCAACCCAAGTCGTCAATCAGTGCAGTGTCAAGCCGCAAAGAGACTAAGTGGCTGCTATTTGCCACGTGGCAGCCACTTCCTACAACAAACACCTCCATATAATAGTCGTCCTGGGACGTGTCAAGCAAGCAGGCGTGAAGCTGGCAAAACAGCCCGACAAGGCCTGCCGGGCGAGCTGTGATGTGACGTTGAGCGGCGCATTTAATGCGTTCTGTCAGCCTGCATAGTTAGGTATGATAGCACTGTTTGCTATCTAATCAGTGTGTAATGACTGATTTGCCACTATGCTGACCCCTTAATCTTTAAAAGGAGGCCCATGGCGAACGTAGAAGGGGTTGGTTAGTGGATGGGTTGCCTGATTCATACCCTCACACATATACGCGCGTAGCCGTTCTGGCCCAGAGGCAACCCTTCCGGGCAAACGTGTTGTGCTCACCACCATCTTTTCCACCATCAATCCACCAAAGAAGGAGTAGGGCTTTACGCCTCACGGCGGCCCAAACCTACGTAAAAACCGCCCGCGTGATCTCTGTCGTGCTGTTCCATGCTTCTCTGCTCTTTGTGCAACGTGTCATCCCCCCGCTGAACTAGAAAGGGCCTCTTGGTCCCATAGGTGGTCGTGGTTTCCCACGACATCTTTGGCGCGCCAGGTAGGGGGAGCACTTGCGCGAACCCGAGAGCGTGAGCAACGCGTCATCTTCATCGCCATTTTCATCATCGGCGGCTCCATCAACTATGGCACCCAAGAAGAAATCCGGTGCTGCAGCTCACCCGTCCACCTCAAAGGCTCCACCACCCATTGCCGTCGACACCGCGGGGAATGCGGAGGCGCATGAGGATGTGGGCGCAACGGGGGACGCGGTCGGCGTAGGCGGCGTTGTCACCGCCTCCCCCGCGACCGAAACAGGAGCGGGAGGCACCGGAGGAGAGCAACATCCGTCCCAGTGGTCATGCTCCACGAGGTACGAACGAAGGGGTCATTCCGTCTATACCTCTTCTCCTCGCCGAAGGGCACAGCCGCAGTGGTGGCGCCCAGTCTGGGGTGAATCGCCACCCTCCGGCCGCCCCCGTAACGGGCGCACCCGTAGGGCGCGCGCCTCCCCCAGAGCGGGTTGACCCGGTCACTATGCCCAATGGAGGCACTGGCCATCAAGCGCCTTCACCGCGTCACCATGCCATCCAAGCGGCTGGTTCACAACAGCAAAGGCGCGACGCGGTCGCCGCCGGCACCGTTAGAAGCTGGCCGACGATGCGGTCTACGTCATCATCACCGATGCCAAGCACCGCTACGGAGGCCATGGCGCGGGCCCAGCTATTGTTGAGGTTCCCGCCGGCAGCTGATCAGATGGATGAGTGGAGAGCCACCATTCAGAGTCTGATTGGCTTCGCTGAGGCTGCGGGCTCGCACCAAGCTGGCCAGCAGCGGCCTCCCTAGGCGACGACAGCGGCTCGCGCTGCTGGCCGTACGGAAAGGGCCACCCCCACTATGCAATCCCCACCACGGCAGTCAGCGCGGGAGCCGTGAAATCAAGAACCCGACAATGTCTCGATGGCCTCTTCCGACCCTCGAGCACGTAAAGTCCAACAGCGAGCCCCGAAGGACAGGCGGAGGGAAGGCGCGCGCGTCGTCGTCGAGCGACGCCGTGACAACCACTGCCAGACCAATGGGTGCGATGGCCCTGACGTTGACGAGCCTGCACTCAAGGGTGGCAGGTGCCTACTGAGGGAGGCCGGGATTCGGGGGTCCTCAGGTGTCCGGCCTATTCAAGCATGGGCCTGGTTGACGGGCCGTGAAGATAGAGCGGGAGATTATTCTCCGTGTTGGGATAGGACTCCTGGATGCGTGGGGGTGATGACCCACAAGTATAGGGGATCTATCGTAGTCATTTCGATAAGTAAGAGTGTCGAACCCAACGAGGAGCAGAAGGAAATGATAAGCAGTTTTCAGCAAGGTATTCTCTGCGAGCACTGAAATAATAGGTAACAGATAGTTTTGTGATAGGATAATTTGTAACGAGCAAGAAGTAACAAAAGTAAATAAAGTGCAGCAATGTGGACCAATCCTTTTTGTAGCAAAGGACAAGCCTGGACAAACTCTTATATAGAGAAAAGTGCTCCCGAGGACACATGGGAATTATCGTCAAGCTAGTTTTCATCATGTTCATATGATTCGCATTCGGTACTTTGATAATTTGATATGTGGGTGGACCGGTGCTTGGGTGCTGTCCTTACCTGGACAAGCATCCCACTTATGATTAACCTCTATTGCAAGCATCCGCAACTACAACAAAAGTATTAAGGTAAACCTAACCATAGCATGAAACATATGGATCCAAATCAGCCCCTTATGAAGCAACGCATAAACTAGGGTTTAAGCTTCTGTCACTCTAGCAACCCATCATCTAATTATTACTTCCCAATGCCTTCCTCTAGGCCCAAATAATGGTGAAGTGTCATGTAGTCGACGTTCACATAACACCACTAGAGGATAGACAACATACATCTCATTAAAATCTCGAATGAATACCAAATTCACATGACTACTAATAGCAAGACTTCTCCCATGTCCTCAGGAACAAACGTAACTACTCACAAAGCATATTCATGTTCATAATCAGAGGAGTATTAATATGCATAAAGAATCTGAACATACGATCTTCCACCAAATAAACCAACTAGCATCAACTACAAGGAGTAATCGACACTACTAGCAACCTACACGTACCAATCCCAGACTTGGAGACAAGAATTGGATACAAGAGATGAACTAGGGTTTGAGAGGAGATGGTGTTGGTGAAGATGTTGATGGAGATTGCCCTCTCCCGATGAGAGGAGCGTTGGTGATGACGATGGCGATGATTTCCCCCTCCCAGAGGGAAGTGTCCCCGGCAGAATAGCTCTGCCGGAGCCCTAGATTGGTTCCGCCAAGGTTCCGCCTCGTGGCGGCGGAGTCTCTCCCGAAAGCTTGCTTATGATTTTTCTTCGGACGAAAGACTTCATATAGCAAAAGATAGGCACCGGAGGGCCAACAGGGGGCCCACGAGGCAGGGGGTGCGCCCAGGGGGGTAGGGCGCGCCCCCCACCCTCGTGCACAGGTGGAGGCCCCCCTGATGTATTTCTTCCGCTCAGTATTTTTTATTATTTCCAAAAATAACTTTCGTGGAGTTTCAGGACTTTTGGAGTTGTGCAGAATAGGTCTCTAATATTTGCTCCTTTTGCAGCCCAGAATTCGAGCTGCCGGCATTCTCCCTCTTTATGTAAACCTTGTAAAATAAGAGAGAATAGGCATAAGTATTGTGAGATAATGTGTAATAACAGCCCATAATGCAATAAATATCGATATAAAAGCATGATGCAAAATGGACGTATCAACTCCCCCAAGCTTAGACCTCGCTTGTCCTCAAGCTAAAGCCGATAACGATAAATATGTCCACATGTTTAGAGGTAGAGGTGTCGATAAAATAAAATATAGACATGAGGGCATCATGATTATTCTCATAACAGCAACATATATGGATATTATCATCTGATTTATTATGCTCAAGTAATAATCTATTCACAATGCAAAGTAAGAATCAGAAACTTTATTGAGAACTAACAAACTATAATCTCAGTCATTGAAGCAATTGCAATTTATCATAACATCAGAAAGAGTCTATGTCAGAGCTTTTTAGCAAGTCCACATACTCAACTATCATTTAGTCTTTCATAATTGCTAACACTCATGCAATACTTGTGGTTACGGAGTTTTAATCGGACACAAAGAAAGATAGGGGCTTATAGTTTCGCCTCCCAACCTCTTACCTCAAGGGTAATGTCAACAATAATAAGTCATGCTAACCCACATCCAATTAGATATATATATCAAGATCTGTCCAACATACTGTGCTTGCCAAAGGATAAAATGTAAAAAGGAAAGGTGAAGATCACCATGATTCTTGCATAAGATAGAAGATAATAATAAAAGATAGGCCCTTCGCGGAGGGAAGCAGAGGTTGCCATGCGCTTTCAGGGTTGGATGCACAAAATCTTAATGCGAAAGAACTTCACTTTATATTGCCACTTGTGATATGAACCTTTATTATGCAGTCTGTCGCTTTTATTTCTTCCACATCACAAGATCATATAAAGCTTATTTCCTCCACACCAATCAATCATACATATTTAGAGAGCAATTTTTATTGCTTGCACCGATGAAAACTTACTTGAAGGATCTTACTCAATCCATAGGTAGATATGGTGGACTCTCATGGCAAAACTGGTTTAAGGGTATTTGGAAGCACGGGTAGTATCTCTACTTGGTGCAAAGAATTTGGCTAGCATGAGGGGGAAAGGCAAGCTCAACATGTTGCATGATCCATGAAGATATACTTTATCTCAGATATAAGAAAACATAACCCATTACGTTGTCTTCCTTGTCCAACATCAACTCTTTAGCATGTCATATTTTAATGAGTCCTCCCAATCATAAAAGATGTCCAAGATAGTATATTTATATGTGAAACCTCTCTTTCTTTATTACTTCCTATTAATTGCAACGATGACCAAAGCTATGTTTGTCAACTCTCAACAATTTTTAATCATCATACTCTTTCTATGTGAAATCATTACTCCCAATAAGATCAATATGATCTCTTTGTTTCTTTTTATTCTTTTCTCTTTTCTTATATTCACTCAAGATCAAGGCAAAATAATCAAGCCCTTGACTCAACACTAATCTTTATTATATAGCTCACGGACTCGATTACAAAGAGGGATCATAAAGCAAAACTCAAAACTAGATCATACCAAAACTTTATTCTACTAGATCAAGATACTATTAAAAGGATCGAACTAAGAAAAACGGTAAAGAAAGAGATGTGATGGTGATATGATACCGGGGCACCTCCCCCAAGCTTGGCAGTTGCCAAGGGGAGTACCCATACCCATGTGATTATATCTCCTTTGCTGGTGAAGGAGGTGGAGGTGATGATGGATAGTCACACATCGAGCGTAAGAGGTCCTCCAACTTGCGGATAATGCCCTTGAGTGCAGCGATATGCTCCTTCAACAAAATATTTTCACGTGTGAGATACTTGTTTTGTATACGAGCTAACTCAATCATCTTGAAAGCTTCGATCTCAATTGGGGTAAGAAGATTGTGATCAAGTTGAAGGCTGTCTTCAAGAGCTTGGTCCTCCGTGGCCTTCTTGATCCCTTCATCCTTGTTGATATCCATGGGTTCTTCCCTCTTCAGCTCTATCTTCATTAGCCAAGCATCATTGTCACCATTGTTGGAGGAGGGGGACGACATGTTGCTTGGCCTTGATAACCCTGACAGGAAACAACTCGGAACAAGAACAAAGGACAATTGCGTGATACAGGAGTCAAAACCATCGGGAGATTATATAATGAATTTTTACCAGCCAAAATACGTATCGTGCAAGAAAACGGAGTCTGGAGAGCGCACGAGGTACCCACGAGGCAGGGGGCGCGCCCTCCACCCTCGTGGAGGCCTCGTGTCCTTCCCGGACTGCTTCTTATTTTTTCTATTTTTCTAAATATTCCAAAACGGAGAAATATTACCATTAGAATTGTTTTGGAGTCGGTTTACTTACCGTACCACATACCTATTCCTTTTCGGAGTCTGAAATGTTTCGGAAAGTGTCCCTTATGTATTCGTCCGGGGTTACGGTTTCAATAACATTGGTTTCAACATTTATGGGATTACCTGAGATATAATGTTTGATTCTTTGACCGTTCACCACCTTCGGATTTGTGCCTTCGAAGTTGTTGATTTTTATGGCACCGGAACGATAGACCTCCTCGATAACGTAAGGACCTTCCCATTTAGAGAGAAGTTTTCCTACAAAAAATCTTAAACGAGAGTTGTATAGCAATACATAATCCCCTACATTAAACTCACGCTTTTGTATTCTTTTGTCATGCCATCTTTTAACTTTTTCTTTAAACAACTTGGCATTCTCATAAGCTTGGGTTCTCCATTCATCAAGTGAGCTAATGTCAAATAACCTCTTCTCACCGGCAAGTTTGAAATCATAATTGAGCTCTTTAATAGCCCGATAAGCCTTATGTTCTAGTTCGAGAGGTAAGTGACATGCTTTTCCATAAACCATTTTATACGGAGACATACCCATAGGATTTTTATATGCAGTTCTATATGCCCATAATGCATCATCAAGTTTCTTGGACCAATTCTTTCTAGATCTATTAACAGTCTTTTGCAAAATAAATTTGAGCTCTCTATTACTCAATTCTACTTGACCACTAGACTGCGGGTGATAAGGAGATGCAATTCTATGATTAACATCATACTTAGCAAGCATTTTACGGAAAGCACCATGAATAAAATGTGAACCACCATCAGTCATTAAATATCTAGGGACTCCAAACCTCGGAAAAATAACTTCTTTAAGCATCTTAATAGAATTGTTATGATCAGCACTACTAGTTGGAATAGCTTCTACCCACTTAGTAATGTAATCAACGGCAACTAAAATATGTGTGTAACCATTAGAGGCAGGAAAAGGTCCCATATAATCAAAGCCCCAAACATCAAATGGTTCAATAACAAGTGAATAGTTCATAGGCATTTCTTGACGTCTACTAATGTTACCAATTCTTTGACATTCATCACAAGATAAGACAAACTTACGGGCATCCTTGAAGAGAGTATGCCAATAGAAACTGGATTGCAATACCTTATGTGTAGTTCTATCTCCAGCGTGGTGTCCTCCATAAGCCTCGGAGTGACACTTGCGTAGGATCTGTTCCTGTTCATGCTCAGGTACACAACGTCTAATAACACCATCTACTCCTTTATAAAGATGTGGGTCATCTTAAAAGTAATGTCTCAAGTCATAGAAAAACTTTTTCTTTTGCTGGTATGTGAAACTAGGTGGTATAAATTTAGCAACAATGTAATTAGCATAATCAGCATACCATGGAGCAGTATGAGAAGCATTTATGACATTTAATTGTTCATCAGGAAAGCTATCATCAATAGGTAGTGGGTCATCAAGAACATTTTCTAACCTAGACAAGTTTTCTGCAACGGGGTTCTCAGCTCCTTTTCTATCAACAACATGCAAATCAAATTCTTGTAGCAGGAGAACCCATCTAATAAGTCTAGGTTTAGCATCTTTCTTTTCCATAAGGTATTTAATAGCAACATGATCCGTGTGAATGGTTACTTTAGAATCAACAATATAAGGTTTGAACTTATCACAAGCAAATACGACTGCTAAGAATTCCTTTTCAGTAGTAGCATAATTTCTCTGAGCATTATCTAGAGTCTTACTAGCATATTGAATAACATTTAATTTCTTATCAACTCTTTGCCCTAGAACAGCACCTACAGCATAATCACTGGCATCACACATGATTTCAAAAGGTAAATTCCAGTCAGGTGGCTGAACAATAGGTGCAGAGATCAATGCTTCCTTAAGTATTTCAAATGCTTCTACACAATCATCATCGAAGACAAATGGTATATCTTTTTGTAATAAATTAGTCAGAGGCCGAGAAATTTTTGAGAAGTCCTTAATGAACCTCCTATAAAATCCGGCGTGACCAAGGAAACTTCTTATACCTTTGATGTCCTTGGGACATGGCATCTTTTCAATAGCATCAACCTTGGCTTTATCAACTTCAATACCTCTTTCAGAAACTTTATGCCCCAAGACAATACCTTCATTAACCATAAAGCGGCACTTTTCCCAATTCAAGACAAGATTAGTTTCTTCACATCTCTGCAAAACTCGATCAAGGTTGCTCAAGCAATCATCAAAAGAGGATCCATAGACGGAAAAATCGTCCATGAAAACCTCACAAATCTTTTCACAAAAGTCAGAGAATATAGCCATCATGCATCTTTTAAAAGTAGCAGGTGCATTACATAAACCAAAAGGCATACGTCTATAAGCAAAAGTACCGAAAGGGCAAGTAAAAGTGGTCTTTGATTGATCATCGGCTGACACAGGTATTTGAGAGAAACCAGAATAACCATCTAGAAAGCAAAAGTGTGTATGTTTGGATAATCTTTCTAGCATTTGATCGATAAAAGGTAAGGGGTAATGTTTTTTTAGTAGCTTTATTTAATTTGCGGAAATGAATTACCATCCTATAACCTGTAATAATTCTTTGCGGGATCCAATTCATCTTTATCATTAGGAACTACGGTAATACCTCCCTTCTTAGGGACACAATGGACAGGACTTACCCACTGACTATCAGCAACAGGATAAATTATACCTGCCTCAAGGAGCTTTAGTATTTCTTTTCTTACCACTTCTTTCATCTTAGGATGCAGCCGTCGTTGATGTTCAATAACTGGTTTGGCATCTTTCTCCAAATTTATTTTGTGTTGACATAGAGTGGGACTAATGCCCTTAAGATCATCAAGAGTATATCCAATAGCAGCACGGTGCTTCTTCAGAGTTTTCAATATTTTTTCTTCCTCCTTCTCTGAAAGGTTAGCACTAATAATAACAGGATATATCTTATTTTCATCAAGATAAGCATATTTAAGAGTATCAGGTAACGGTTTAAGCTCAAACACGGGATCACCCTTGGGTGGAGGAGGATCCCCTAGGATTTCAACAGGTAAATTGTGTTTCAGGATGGGTTCCTGTTTAAAGAATACTTCATCTATTTCCCTTCTTTCATTCATAAACATATCATTTTCATGGTCTAGAAAATATTGTTCTAAAGGATCACTAGGAGGTACGGCAATAGAAACAAGACCAATAATTTCAACCTTACTAGGTAATTCCTCTTCACGGTGTTGTCTACGAAATTTAGAGAAATTAAACTCATGAGACATATCACCTAGACCAATAGTAACAACATCCTTTTCGCAGTCTATCCTAGCATTAACGGTGTTCAAGAAGGGTCTACCAAATATAATGGGACAAAAGCTATCTTGTGGGGAGCCAAGAACAAGAAAATCAGCAGGATATTTAGTTTTCCCACACAAGACTTCAACATCTCTAACAATTCCCATTGGTGGTATAGTATCTCTATTTGCAAGTTTAATTGTGACATCAATATCTTCTAACTCAGCAGATGCAATATCATGCATAATTTCTTTGTATAAGTCAAAAGGTATTGCACTAGCACTAGCACCCATAACACATAAGCCATGATAACAATGATCTCCCATTTTAACAGAAATAACAGGCATGCCTACCACAGGTCTATGTTTATCTTTAGCACAAGGTTTGGCAATTCTAGCAGTTTCATCACGGAAATGAATAACATGCCCATCAATATTATCAGACAAGAGATCTTTAACAATAGCAATATTAGGTTCAACTTTAATTTGCTCAGGAGGTGTATAAGTTCTAATATTGCTTTTACGGACCATAGTTGAAGCTTTAGCATGATCCTTTATCCTAACAGGGAAAGGTGGTTTCTCAACATAAGAAGTAGGAACAATAGGATCATTATAAGTGATAGTCTTTTCTTCAACTTTAATAGGTGCAGCTAGTTTTACTTCCATGGGAGGATGATATTTAAACCACTTCTCCTTGGGGAGATCAACATAAGTAGCAAAAGATTCACAGAAAGAAGCTACTATCTCAGAGTCAAGTCCATATTTAGTGCTAAACTTACGGAAAACATCGGTATCCATAAAAGATTTAACACAATCAAACTTAGGTGTCATACCTGACTCCTTACCTTCGTCGAGATCCCAATCTTCAGAGTTGCATTTAATTATTTCCAATAAATCCCATTTGAATTCAATAGTCTTCATCATAAAAGAGCTAGCACAAGAAGTATCGAGCATGGTGCGATTGTTATCAGAAAGCCGAGCATAAATACTTTGAATAATTATTTCTCTTGGGATCTCATGATTAGGGCATGAATATAACATTTATTTAAGCCTCCCCCAAGCTTGAGCGATGCTTTCTCCTTCGTGAGGCCAAAAATTATATATATAATTCTGATCACGATGAACAAGATGCATAGGATAAAACTTCTGATGAAATTCCAATTTCAATCGTTTGTAGTTCCATGACCCCGTATCATCACATAGCCTATACCATGTCAATGCATCTCCCTTCAAAGATAAAGGGAAGACCTTCTTCTTAATAACATCACCGGGCACACCTGCAAGCTTAAATAATCCACAAACTACATCCACATATATTAGGTGCTCATCAGGATGCTTTGTTCCATCTCCTGCAAAAGGATTAGCTAGCAGTTTTTCTAACATACCCGAAGGAATTTCAAAGTAAACATTTTCATCTTTAGTAGGTTCAGTAGGTTGAGGAGAAACTCTTTGCTCTACTGGTCGGGGTGAAGATACCCCGCACAAGCCCCTCAGAGGATTACTTTCCATAGTAACAAGTGACAGTAAATTTCAGCACACTATATAAATTTTTCCTTACCAAATTCCACCTACCAAAGGCGCATCACTCCCCGGCAACGACGCCAGAAAAGAGTCTTGATGACCCACATGTATAGGGGATCTATCGTAGTCCTTTCGATAAGTAAGAGTGTCGAACCCAACGAGGAGCAGAAGGAAATGATAAGCGGTTTTCAGCAAGGTATTCTCTGCAAGCACTCAAATAATAGGTAACAGATAGTTTTGTGATAGGATAATTCGTAACCAGCAACAAGTAACAGAAGTAAATAAGGTGCAGCAATGTGGCCCAATCCTTTTTGTAGCAAAGGACAAGCCTGGACAAACTCTTATATAGAGAAAAGCGCTCCCGAGGACACATGGGAATTATCGTCAAGCTAGTTTTCATCACGTTCATACGATTCGCGTTCGGTACTTTCATAATTTGATATGTGGGTGGACCGGTGCTTGGGTGCTGTCCTTACTTGGACAAGCATCCCACTTATGATTAACCTCTATTGCAAGCATCCGCAACTACAACAAAAGTATTAAGGTAAACCTAACCATAGCATGAAACATATGGATCCAAATCAGCCCCTTACGAAGCAACGCATAAACTAGGGTTTAAGCTTTTGTCACTCTAGCAACCCATCATCTAATTATTACTTCCCAATGCCTTCCTATAGGTCCAAATAATGGTGAAGTGTCATGTAGTCGACGTTCACATAACACCACTAGAGGATAGACAACATACATCTCATCAAAATGCCGAACGAATACCAAGTTCACATGACTACTAATAGCAAGACTTCTCCCATGTCCTCAGGAACAAACGTAACTACTCACAAAGCATATTCATGTTCATAATCAGAGGAGTATTAATATGCATAAAGGATCTGAACATACGATCTTCCACCAAATAAACCAACTAGAATCAACTACAAGGAGTAATCAACACTACTAGCAACCTACAGGTACCAATCCCAGACTTGGAGACAAGAATTCGATACAAGAGATGAACTAGGGTTTGATAGGAGATGGTGCCGGTGAAGATGTTGATGGAGATTGCCCTCTCCCGATGAGAGGAACGTTGGTGATGACGATGGCGATGATTTCCCCCTCCCGGAGGGAACTGTCCCCGGCAGAACAGCTCTGCCGGAGCCCTAGATTGGTTCTGCCAAGGTTCCGCCTCGTGGCGGCGGAGTCTCGTCCCGAAAGCTTGCTTATGATTTTTCTTTGGACGAAAGACTTCATATAGCAGAAGATGGGCACCGGAGGGCCAAAAGGGGGCCCACGAGGCAGGGGGGCGCGCCCAGGTGGGTAGGGCGCGCCCCCCACCCTCATGGACAGGTGGAGGCCCCCCTGATGTATTTCTTCCGCTCAGTATTTTTTATTATTTCCAAAAATAACTTTCGTGGAGTTTCAGGACTTTTGGAGTTGTGCAGAATAGGTCTCTAATATTTGCTCCTTTTCTAGGCCAGAATTCCAACTGCCGGGATTCTCCCTCCTTATGTAAACCTTGTAAAATAAGAGAGAATAGGCATAAGTATTGTGACATAATGTGTAATAACAGCCCATAATGCAATAAATATCGATATAAAATCATGATGCAAAATGGACGTATCAGGGGGCATGATTGGAGTCCAGATGTATTGTTTCCTTCCCTTGTAAACCGCCTCTGTACCCCTCCGATGTATATGTAAACCGGAGGGGTTAGTCCGTAGAGATCATCAGCATTCATACAGGCTAGACTTTTAGGGTTTAGCCATTATGATCTCGAGGTAGATCAACTCTTGTAACCCCTATACTCATCAAAGACAATCAAGCAGGAAGTAGGGTTTTACCTCCATTAAAAGGGCCCGAACCTTGGTAAACATCGTGTCCCCTTTGTCTCCTGTTACCTTCGATCCTCAGACGCACAGTTCGGGACCCCCTACCCGCGATCGGCCGGTTTTGACACCGACATTGGTGCTTTCATTGCGAGTTCCTTTGTGTTGTTGACAAAAGGATCGATGGATCGCCTTGTCATTAATGACGATATTACTTCTGGAGGGGCCTTAACTTCAGGACAGGTCCTCCAGCTCGACGGTTTTACCATGGGCGCTCGCTCGGCCGTCAAGCGAACGGCGGCCCCCGCAATCGCCAAACATCATCCCATGTCAGCCTCGAACACTCCGAAAAGATGGATCCAGCAGATGTCTTGTCCTTGAACGAGCTGCTAGATCGCATCGCCGCCCTGGGGGTCGCAACAGACTATGATCGGATCGGTCTTAAACCCGATCAGAGGGAAATCAAGTCCCCATCAGTCACCCACCTGGTAGCGGTCGTTGAGGATCAAGCTGAGAACGCCTCTCCCCCTAAATTAAGCACCAGCTATGTTTGGATTTCTGAGCCCTGCGAGCCAGATACCCTTCCTCGAGAAGAGACCTCATGTCCTCCGAACACAGGATCGGGCATTATGTCCGGAAGTCTTCAGAACCTTACTGATTCTGAACTGGTGACCTCGAAGATCCTTCAAACTCTAGATCCAATAGTGGGCCAGGGTTCGGATTTCAGCCCGCCCACCCACCACAAGCAATATTCCCCAAGCAATTCAGGTCCTCCAAACGTACGTGACCTAATGTATGTACGACAGCAACCTCAGGAAACAGTCCATCACTTCTGGGCCAGGTTCCTCCTTGTTAAAAACAAGATTAAAGATTGCTGCGACGAGACGAGGTTTTAGTTTTTTGCTGCAATTATACGGACGAGGGAATCCTCGATGCCCTCAACCGCCACCGCATACTGCACTTTGTAGATTTGGCACATATAGTACAGAAGTACTGCACAATGGAAAGTGCATGGAAACCCCAGACAGCCCGGTGGGAACCTCCTGCCTTTAAGCAGCCCACCGGACGGGCAAAAAGGATGCACACTTATGGGGCACCCGATCATCATCCTATTGACTATAAAATCAAGCCCTTCATGCGACATAGAACTGTCCTTGACGAATTGCTCGACAAGCCCTGTCAAGATACACACGACGCCGAATACCGAACCAACACATAGTCTTCGGGCATGTTGGGTACTCCGGCAAGTGGCTAAGAGCGGCGAGGCCATCCTCACCAACACTACCCCGGAGAAGCATTCTTCGGAGGATGACGATCTCAATGTCTTTACGGTCTTCGAGACCTTTTATGCAAATAATCGGCGCAAAAGGGCGCTCCGTGACCTCGCCAAAGTTAACCAAGTAGCCGCAATAAATCCTTGGAACGATACGGCAATAACTTTTTGTCACGCCCAATATGCGACTCTAACCTAAAGGAACTCGAAGGTCCCACCAAGGATAGAACCGCATATTGACACGCTTTTTGCAAGGTGGATATCATTACATCATACCATCACATAATAGTTGGGGATACATACAAAGGGCATACAAATGCCACAAGAATACATCAAGATCATACAAGATAACAACATCCGACTACAGATGAAACGCAAACAGAAACTCAAACAACATCCACCCTGCTAGCCTAGGATGCCGACCAGGAACCTAACCCAAGATCGACGACGAAGAAGAAGAAGAACTCGAAAACATGTAAACATCGCTCTCACGTCATGATCATCGCATTACCTGTACCGGCAACTGTGGTTGTAGTAATCTCTGAGCCACGAGGACTCAGCAATCCCATTACCATGGGTATCAAGACTAGCATAGCTTAATGGGTATGGAAAGGATAAGTGGTGAGGTTGCTGCAGCGACTAAGCATGGTACTGTGGCTAACTTACGAGTACAAGAGTAAGATGAGAATCTACGCAAACAGTCGCAAACTAATAATGATCAATAAGTGATCCTAAACTACTTACGTTCAAACATAACTGAACCGTGTTCTCCTCTCGAACTTCCCGGAAAAGAGACAGTCACAGTTACGCACGCGGTTGGTGTATTTAGTTTAAGTTTACTTCAAGTTCACTACAACCGGATATTAACAAAATCCCATCTGCCACATAACCACGGGCACGGCTCTCGAAAGCCAAAACCCTGCATGGGTGTCCCAACTTAGCCCATGACAAGCTCATGATCCACGGAGACAATCCTCCATCTCGGGACCCTCCGATCAGATTCGGAATCCCGGTGCACAAGACATTTCAACAATGGTAAAACAAAACCAGCAAGACCTCCCGATACACCGACCTAGCATGATAGGAGTTGCACGTATCTCGTTCTCAGGGTACACCGGATGGGCAAGACGTCGGGTTGGATGAGTCCCTGGTTGCCCAGGGGGCGCCGGACATTGCCCAGCTTGGACCAACACTCACGAGGAGCATTGGCCCGGGGGGTTGATTAAGAGACCTCGGTTGCCAGCAAGTCCCTATGCAAGTTTTAGTTGTTATTAGGAAAATGGTAAAACCAATGTTGGGCCTTGCTGGAAGAGTTTTATTCAAAGCGAACTGTCAAGAGGGGCCCATAAACCATCACCGTGTTAGGGACGCAAAATCAAGGAACATAACACCAGTATGACGGAAACTAAGGCGGCAAGAGTGGAACAAAACATCAGGCAAAAGGCCGGGCCTTCCACCCTTTACCAAGTATATATGTGCATTAATTAAATAAGAGATGTTGTGATATCCCAAGATATCCATGAATCCATGTCCCAACATGGAACAACCTGCAACTGCACCTGCAACTAGCAATGCTATAAGAGGGGCTGAGTAGAGCGGTAACATAGCTAAACAATGGTTTGCTAGGACAGTGAAAAAGGTTAGAGGCAATCATTGCAATTTGGAAGGCTTATAAAACAAGTGATGGGTAGTGCGACATAGCGATAGCATCGAGACAACTAGCATAGCAAAGATAGTAGTGAGATCCAAGGTGACGGTCATCTTGCCTGAAATCTCGCTAGGAAGAAGAACTAGTCCATGAAGAAGACAAACCCATGTAGTCGAACGAATCCTCGCGGTCGCAACAAAACGGGAACTATCGAGAAGGAGCACAACCGGAAAGAAGCAAACAACACGGTAAACACACAACACATAACATGGCATGATGCTCAACCAAGTATGATGCATGACAAGGCTACACGATGTTACTCATGGCAAGAGATGATGCATACAAGAACAACACATCAAAGCAAGTTTAAAATAAGCCGGAAACAAGATATAACCATTCTGGTAAGTCCTCATATGCAAATTTCAAAATTTGTCCAGATCTGAATAACACATTATGTTGAAGTAGTTAAATAGCAAGTAAATATGCACCATGATGATCTACGCGTCTTTCTAGTCAAGTTACATATAAAGTTCATTTAAATCGGAGTTACGGTCTAGAAGATATGAGCAAAACAAGTTAAACATAGCATTGATGCAAATGCAAGCAAAAAAACCATCACAATCACTCCAAAACATGGATGTAACATGGCATGATGATACTACATGCAAAACCAAGCAAGTTCCATATAGAGCATGCTCCAAACGGAGCCATGGTTCAACACATACACACGAAACAACTTACAGGACAAACTGTCCAAAATAGCAACTAGGCATCTTACAAGCATCATAACAACAGGCTAAAGGAACAAGATAGGCAGAAACATGATATGCACTTAAAGTAAAGATTACATCCTTCAAACAACATCAACGTTCAGGTTTATAGGCATCAGGATTAATCCAACATGGGCAAAGCAAAAGGCAACTTTATAACACAGATTATAATTTGTGAAAAACACGGCATACAAGTGAGCTGAAATAACATGTTGACATGTTGGAGGCATGAAACAATGATGCTACAATGCAACAACATAACAAGAAAAAGCATGCCACTAAAGTACAGGTTAAATAAGGCAAAACATGATTACTAAGCATCTCCATATAACCTCTAGATCAATGGCATTCATCAAGACAAGATTGCAAGTCATAACAAATTCTCAGACTTAGTGAAAAACAGAGTAAGGCTGAAAATAGATTCACGATGCACACTTTGAGACTTTTCTCCAAAAAGTATATGCTACAGGAACATATCATGGCATCAAAGGGTATGGCAAGCATGTACATGTAAAGCACTACAAAACATGATCACTGAGCTACTGCTAGAAACCAATAGAACATGCTCAAAACATCATGGCAAGAATGCAAATGACAACAGATTCATAGACTTGGTGGAATTTACTGGACATGGCAGAAATAGCGACAAGTAGGCATGTTTGCAAGCTAGGTTGACTCAACATAAAGCATATCATGGCATGTGAATGAAACCAACAGCAAGAAGGCATAGTTGTTCAGCTACTCATGGCAATAACATGGTCATAGGAGGCATAGAACACTAGCTATTCACATGGAAAAACTGAACTTACTGATAACAGGCTGACAAACATTATTTAGCAAATTTAGGGCATGGTAATGATAAGCTACAGCAGGCCCTAATTGCAAAAAATGGTAAGGATGGATAGCGCATTACAATATCTACAAAACATCCTTACTGAGCACCTCCAGATTATGCATGGATTCACTTGTAGCATAAAGTTAACATGGCAACATAATATAGCAGATTCAGACAGCGCAAATCATCGTCACTGAAATCGGCAACAGCAAGTACCCTACTTTGCATGCTTGTGCTAGCCACCATAGGGCACATAAAAATACATGGATTGCACCACTGTAAGGATGGCATGAATATGCTCCTAAAACATGTTGACATGATGCTCAAAAGATAAACACACAAAATGCTATGAAAAAGACAAATCAGCAAGTTACAACAGTTTTTAGCAGTTTATAACATTTAGCACTTTTGCAACGATGATTAAGGCATCAAGATGGACAGTAATATGCATGCAAATGACACTAGCATGTAGAGCATTCAGAGATGAACATCCAAACATATCATACACGCAAAACGAGACAACAAGGCCAAAGTTATGGACATCACAATATGCATACATGACATGGCAGATCAGGGACTTGGCCTCTCGGAGGAGTCTCGGAGGCGACGAATTCTGGCAATGGAATCGCGGTGGTCGAAGGTAGAAGACGACGTCGATCCCTGCGTTGTGGCGATCTCGTGCTGGAGCTGCTCCTCGGAGTCGATGTAGACAAAGCACATGCAGCTCCTATAGAGGCGTCAGTCGATGAGGTGGGCGATGGACACGAGGACGACGATGGACATGGCGGGTGGATCTCGGGCGTGTGCGGGAGAGGAAGAAAACGGCACGGGGGGGAAGAGGGAGGATAACTAGGGTTCGTCCAGGGCGTCGGGGTGGTCTTACAGCGGGGAGGTAGTGGATGGCCGGCGCATACACCCTGCCGATTATGGCGCCGGTGGATGGCCGCCACGCCTTTGTAGGCTTTAGGTCTTTCCTCTTTCTTTTCTGCTTTCTATCTTATTTCATGTTTGCACTTTCTTTAAACAATAAATCACTTTGGTAAAATGTGTGGCTGGTCTCAATAGTTAGTATGCAATATACCTCACTGCCACAAAAAGTTTGGGAGTGATTTGAAGTTGTTTGTATTTTGATTAAGTGAAAATGACTTAAATGGGGCTATTTCGGGTACTGTTGTCATATCCAGGGGCATTCAGAATCTTTATAAAATGTTTGCTAATGCATGAAAATTATCTAATGAATATTTTCAACCTAATGAACATTTTTGTTGGACAGTTTGAAGAATTAATAATTTGACTTGCGATTTAAATTTGAATTTGTCTTTGATTTTTATCAAGTGGCAAATTGGCTTAATGAAACATGATGACATGGCACATTAGGGTAGGTTACTGTAGCATGACACTCGGGGTGTTACAGACACCATCTGCGAAGAGAGTGTCTCCCACCCGCACGAGGATGATGATGTCGGCTACCTCCACTTCTTCACGCTAGTCGTGACCCGTCTGGAAGACCGGGCCACGAGGGCTCACCAGCTGGTCGAAGAGAGGAGCCGGGGCCTTCTTGGGCGCGTGTTCTCACGCGTCTTCAGCTACCTTCTTAGCCTTGACCCCGACTTTGACTTCAATGCCGCGATAGCCCCCGTGCCCATGGTCACTCGGGGCAATCTGGCGAGCTGGGTGAATGACCATGTGGACGACCTGGTCGCGGAGTTTGCCCCTGAAGACGGCGTGGGTGTGCTTGCAGCCAAAGAGGGAGGTGTGGATGGTGATGATAAAGACGGCGACGTCGACGGCAGCGCGTCTCGCTAGGCTTGCGTCTCCTTTCCCATCCTGACATGTATGCCAAGATTCTCGGATACGGCCCTGCGGGGCGTGAAAGCATTTTTGGAGGCGGGGTTCCCTTATAATGTATGAAATGATTATATGCTTTTGAGATAGATTCTGGGATGTGCTGTCGTGAGCTAGAATGCTCCCGACTAAACTAGTTGCCACGACTTATCTTTGGTGCTGGTGGTCTTGAGCGGGTTCTTGTATCGCAGAGGCACTCCTCTCCCGAGGCGGGCCCTTCGGGGACTCGCAAGGGTTTAAGCCTCTCGGGGAGCCTATAGGCCCGCCCGAGAGTGCCTCGCGAGGAGCCGATTGCCGGATTACGGCAAGGTGTGCACGCAGTGATCCTGCGGTAGTTGCGTTTCTGACCCCGAGGGGGCCTCGACACCGCTCGGGCTAGCCCGAGCGTGCGCATAGCGCGCACACCATGCCCAGCCCCCTCTCGCGGGGTGCTCACGGGGGGGGGTAGCAAGCATGAGCCTTACTCTTAAACACAAACCAAAGGGCAAGAAATCACCGCGAATAAAGAAAAGTTCCCCCCATTTTTTCCTTTGACAAGCACACAAAACCCCAAATCTCATTCCAAAAGACGGCAAATTGGGTTATAGAAAGAGGGCAAAAACAAACAGCCGCGTCCAGCGCCTAGACTAGTCTTCTCACCAGCGCGGAGCTAAGTGCTTCCACTTGGCATGGGCATAGTCATTGGGGGACAGTGTCGACGGCCAACGCGGAGCATGGTGCTTCCACTTGGACGTGGGTGGGAGCCCCCGTGAGGCCTGAGGGCGGCACTGCGGAGACTCCGGGGCGTGTACAGCCCCAACTCATTATTACGTGAGAGTGTCACGAGCGGAGATCTTCATGGGCATCCCCGGCGCCTGGCGGGGCCCCCGCCCGACGACTCCCCCGACCACCGTTGCGGTGTCCGGAAACCAGAACGAGACCAAGGGGCAAGGGGGTACGCTGGCGGTGCCCCGGCGATCACAGGCCCTCCACCGGGGGGAAGGGCTCGTAGGCACCTTCCTCGGCAGAGAACCTACCTCCGTGCGGCGTGTGCCGCCGTCGTGGCGGCGCCTTGCTCCCTGCGGCACGGGGGAAGGCCTGGCGCCGGCCCCGCGCAGCTCCCAGGGCATTCCATCTGCTTGCGATGGGGCCATCGTCCTAAGATCCACGACCGTTGTCGTGGCTTGGTTCACGTGCGGTCCATGGTTAGCGTAATCGTGCCCCTGAGATATTGGTTGTACCCAGTGGCTGTTGTTGTCGAAGACACCGGTGAAGCTCCGGGGTGGCTCGCGAAGAGCCTCGGCCTCGCATGGTCCTGGCGCCCAGGCTGGCGAGGGGAACAAGCAGGAGCTTCTTCTTGGCGCATACAACAAGCCCGTCAGTGGAGGTATAGAGGCGCCTGGAGCCGCCGCTCCTGAGTCGGCGCCCGGCCGCCCGGCACCGTTGCTTGCCATCCTGGGCGCCAGGTCACGCCGACCGTTGGGTGGCACCTCGGAGTGGTCCCGAGAGGGGCCGCTCGCCCCTGCGGTGCCCAGAGGTAGCGTATCCTGGGTAGAGTATGCGGCGTCATGGGCCAGGATGCCGCCCCGAGGTCCTCCGGGCCCCCCATGGAAGGGCGCGCGTATGTAGCGGGGGCCGGCGCGCGCTCCAGGCAGTGCTTGCAATGTAGGCAAGGTGCAGAAGGGCGATGCACCCTCGCACGCAGCATCGAGCAGTTCGACGACCCGCTCTAGCAGGGTGTCGTGGCCGCCTTCTGCCAGCTTGCAGCGTAGCAGCTCTCGCGCCTCGACGAGCGCGGCTTGCTTGTTCGCCTGCTCCCGGCGGGTGTGCAGTGTCGTCGCGGCAGCGTAGCCCGAAGATCGCGCGGTGGCGCGGTTGCGGCGCAGCACGGGGGTGGGCGGAGGTGGTTCGTGCCGCCTGCGACCGATGAGCGGGCCACCGTGCGGGCGGCAAGGAGCACGGAGTGGAGAGCTTCTTGGGCAGGAGGCGCTGGCCGGGCGGGCCGAGCGGCCCAGTGCTCACCGTGAACTCGAGGGTCTCCCCCCATGGTGGTGATGGAGCAAATGGTGGGGAAGAGACTTCGACGCGCCCCTACCTGGCGCGCCAAATGTCGGATTCAGGGCTCCGCAGACCCAAGAAAGATTCCAACTCTGGGGCATGTACGAAGAACTCAATCTCCCCAGTCTGCCAACTCGTCAATCTCACGGCCTAGCTCGATGAATGGGAAAGGAAAGAGACACGACAGTTTATCCAGGTTCGGGCCAATTTGCGGTGTAAGACCCTACTCTTGCTTTGTGGTGGATTAGCCTCAGTGTGGGCTGAGGATGAACTAGTACAGAGGAAGAACAACCTCAGGAGGTGTGTTCTTGCATGGGTGTGAGCTGGTGAGGGTTCGGATGGCTAGATTCGGCCGTTTCTTCCCCCCCCCCCTCTATGGTGGTGGCTAGACTATATTTATAGTGGCCTTGGTCCTCCTCCCTCAAAATGAAGGCGGGAAGGGACCCCACAACGACCAAGTTTGAAGGGAGACAACTAGTACATCTTATCTGGTGTTGGGGATACAGGGGAAGCATAATATCTGACCCAAACTAACAATCCCTACATCCAGCTGTATCCATCCGTCAACACATAACCAACAAAACTCCGGAAATCGTGTACCTCAACCTTCGAAAAGCATCTGATATACGAGATGTGACATTACTCCCGAACTCCCGCCCTAGTACTGGGTAGCGTTGAGGTTATCTCACCACTAACTGCAAATAAGAGATTTTCGATGTTGGCAAAAGCTCAGGTATACCGGAACTGCAACGATAAAATCGTGACGACAACACCTCGGAGCTCAACTCCCCGGGACACTGCCACAACCCCTAAATGTCAGGAGGCACCAAGAACAATGTTCTCGTCACAACAATATCAGAACAATCCCAAGATACCCGCATGATCCTAAATTTTTTTAGTAAAAATGAGGAGAGGAAAGTCAAAAGATCTACGTCAGGAGTCCTCACCAAAGCGACGAAGGGGGCTGAGGAGTAAAAAGAATCCTACTCTCCGATATATCTATAATCCTAAGACTCAAAATAGTTTTCTTTTAGACTCAACAACGGCCAACTAAGAACAATCAAGGGGGCTCATATGGTCGGTCGAGGCTCTGATACCAACTTGTCACGCCCAATATGCGACTCTATCCTAAAGGAATTCGAAGGTCCCACCAAGGATAGAAGCTCATATCCAAGACGCTTTTGCAAGGTGGATATCATTACATCGTACCATTACATAATAATTGGGGATATATACAAAAGGCTTACAATGCCACATGAATACATCAAACATCATACATGAGAACAACATCCGACTACGGATGAATCACAAACAGAAACTCAAACGGCATCCACCCTGCTAGCCCAGGCTGCCGACCAGGAACCTAACCCAAGATCGACGAAGAAGAAGAACTCAAAACGGGCAAACATCGCTCTCGCGTCATGATCATCGCATTATCTGTACCTACAACTGGTGTTGTACTAATCTATGAGCCACGAGGACTCAGCAATCCCATTACCATGGGTATCAAGACTATCAAAGCTTAATGGGTAAGGCAGGGGTAAAGTGATGAGGTTGCAGCAGCGACTAAGCTAACATATGAGTACAAGAATAAGATGAGAAACTACGCAAACTAGTAATGATCAATAAGTGATCCTGAACTACTTATGTTCAAACATAACCCAACCGTGTTCTCCTCTCAAACTTCCTCGAAAAGAGACAATCACGGCTACGCAACGCGGTTGGTGTGTTTTAATTAAGTTTATTTCAAGTCTTCTATAACCGAATATTAACAAATTCTCATCTGCCACATAACCGCGGGCACGGCTTTCGAAAGTTTAGACCTACAAGGGTGTCCCAACTTAGCCCATGACAAGCTCACGATCCGCGGAGACAATCCTCCATCGCGGGAACCTCCGATCAGACTCGGAATCCCAATGCACAAGACATTTCAACAATGGTAAAACTAATCCAGCAAGACCTCCCGGCATGCCGACGCCTGATAGTAGCCGCGCGTATCTCGTCTCAGGCCACGTCCGGATGAGCGAAGCGTACAAGATCCAGATACCCCAGTTACCTAGGGGCGGTCCCGCACGGTGCTCTAGTTGGGACCAACACCATCGGCACTGGCCCCGCCCTGTACGTAGAAAATCCTCAGGTTCGCGACGTCCTATGCCAATTAATTATTTGGTTCAAGTATTATTATGGCAAATATTAAAACCAATGTTGGGCCTTGTTGGAAGAGTTTTATTCAAAACGAAACGTCAAGAGGGTCTCATACCCCTCATCGTGTTAGCGACACAAAATCAAGGAACATAACACCGGTATAACGGAAACTAGGGCAGCAATAGTGGAACAAAACACCAGGCATAAGTCCGAGCCTTCCACCATTTACCAAGTATATATGTGCATTAATTAAAGAAGAGATATTGTAATATCCCATGATATCCATGATATCCATGAAATCCATGTCCCAACATGGAACAACCTGCAACTGCATCTGCAACTAGCAACGCTATAAGAGGGGCTGAGCAAAGCGATAACATAGCCAAACAACGGTTTGCTAGGAAGGATAAAAATGTTTGAGGCTATCATGGCAATTTGGGAGGCTTGATAAACAAGTACTCCCTCCGTTCCTAAATATAAGTCTTTTTAGACATTTCAAATGAACTACAACATACGGATGTATGTAGACATATTTTAGAGTGTAGATTCATTCATTTTGCTCCGTATGTAGTCACTTGTTGGAATCTCTAAAAAGACTTATATTTGGGAACGGAGGGAGTAGTAGGTAGCGCAACATAATGATAGCATCAAGACAACTATCATAGCAAAGATAGTAGTGAGATCCAAGGTGACAGTCATCTTGCCTGAAATCCAGCTAGGAAGAAGAACGAGTCCATGAAGAAGACAAAGCAACATAGTTGAACGAATCCTCACAACCAACACATGAACATGGTATGATGCATGTCCAGTTTAATGAGGCATGTCATGGCAAAGTGCAACAAACAACACTACGAAACGCCACGTCCAATTATTTAGTTCACTCTTGTTTATGAACAAAACAAGATTAAATGTTGGTTAACATGGCAAGAGGTGAAACATAAGTAAACTACACATTTAGGCATTTTAAATGAGGCCGGAAACAACAACAATAATTTCAGAAAATCCCCGTATGCATATTTAGCAATTTTCGTGCAAACAACATTTTAAACATTTTAAATGTTGTTATCATGATGCGGATGACATATGCAAGTTTATGCAATTTTGAGAAAATGTCGACATGAGCATGTTATGAAGCATTGGGTCACCACAGCGGGACGAAAGGGGTGCCACGGCAACAACAATGAAAATGGTGCCACGTTCCGATGATCCGACAACTCATTGAGATACCGATGCAAAAGAACCAGTGTGCATAGCAAGTCATGCAAGGATGGTGGGGTGATCCCGGATTCCGGATGTCCCACGAGTTGGTGGCAAGGCAAACGAGTGACAATTCAGACACGGTGCAAACGTAGGGTGCATCTCATACAAATACCTTTGAAGCATGCATTTTTGGAGCGGATCAGGTTCGATGCGGTGTAGGAAAAGTAGACGTTTTCACGACGGTAGTGGAAGTAGTGGTTCACGAGTCGAAGAGGAACTAATCGTTCATGTCTGTTGAGGTTCGGGGTCACGACAAGGAACTTGACGTCCACGGGGTCTTCACGGTTCGACGATAGTGGTACACGTTTAGTAACAGTTCGAGTCATCGGTAGAGGAACTTGATGGTCCATGTAGTCGAACTTGGTGAATCCCCGTAGTCGTACACGGGTCGTAGAGGAACTTGGCGCATCCGAGTTCTTCGGGTTTGTAGTTGCACTTGGCGTTCGGAGTCCGGGTCTTGCCAGTGGTGTACTTGGTGAACTGATGCCCAAGGGGCATCGAGGGACTTGCAAAGGCCCTGCCTCGGGAGGTTATTGGAGGCGCGTGGAGGCAGCTCGAGCTGCTGGTCGTGGTGCACGGAGCACCAGAGGCACCATGGATGCAGAGTAGACAAGGTGCGCGGCAGCAAGGCGAAACCGGCCGGAGGCAGGACTTGACGGCGGCAGCACGGCACAGCATCAGGCAGAGACCCTGGCAGCATGGAGCCTCCCAGATGGCAAGTTCGGGGTCGTGCGGCAAGGCGACGAGGACGAGGCACGTCGGGGCAGCAAGGCGGAAGGCGGAGCAGAGGCGCGGCGCTGGAGCTGCTGGTCCGGCGAGTCGCCCATGGATCGGGACGAGGAGGCCGCGGCCTCGGGCGCAGATGCAGGGGAGCACCGGTGCAGGTGACGGGGTCGCGGAGGGAGGAGCGAGCGGGAGGAGCTGGACGCGGGCACACACGCGCCCAGCGGGGCACGCGGGAGGCAGGAGGCGAGGCAAGGAGACGGAGGGAGCTTGCGAGGGGCCATGGCGAGGAGGCGGTGGAGAAAGGGGGCACGGGAGCCGGTGGTGTGGAGCCGAGGAGGAGGTGACGAAGAGGAGGTGCTCGGGGTGCGGTGCGGCAAGGGAAGAAGGCGCGAGGTCCGAGCTCCGGCAGAGGGCGCAAGGACGAGCGGGACCGGGCGCGGGTTGGAGGAGGATGGAGATCGAGCCGAGGCTCTCCTGGCGGCGCGAGCAGGGAGACAAGGAGGAGGGGATCGATCGGGATTGGGTAGGGTTAGATAGGCGCTAGGGTTGGGCCTTGGCTGGATCTTGGGCCGGCCGGCCTGAGGCTACAGCTGGGCTTGCTCCTCTCTCCCTCTTATTCTTATCTTCTATAGCAGTAAACAAATTAAAGAGAAGAAAAAGAAAGAGGGGGTTGGGGAAAGAATTTGGGCATGGGGATTATTTTCCCGGAGTCAAAAAAAATGAGGAATTTGACAAAAATGGCCTGAGAATTTTTAGAGGAAGTAAAATCCACACGCGTTGGGCTTAACTCGGCAAGTTTGAATTTTGAAACCCATTCAAATGAGCTCCAAATGGGTTGAAACTATAGGAGGTGACCCTACACACCAGATGTGATTTATGGGCAGATTTGGAACATTTATGGAGAAGTAAAATTGCAACTCAATTTTACTAAAAGGTCGAAAAGGAAGGATAGGGAGTTGAGTCGGATAAAAGAAAAGTTGAAGAATAATGCAAACGTGTTATGGGTGATTCCAAGTTAATGGAATATTTATTATAGCCCCCTAATATATTGGGAGGATATGTTATAAAGAAAAATCACCATACGAATTCCCTCGATTTAAATAGATCAACGATCTATGCAATTTATTTAGCTGAGTTTTAAAAAGAGGTGCAAGATGACATGATGCAATGCACATGATGCAAAGATGAACGCAACGAACCAAACAAATCACACGACGAATCTCGGAATCAATGGAAGGTATCTGGAGCGCCGGTCTTGGGGCGTCACACCTTGGTCCTCTTCCCTCAAAATGAAGGCAGGAAGGGATCCCACAACGACCAAGTTTGAAGGGAGACAACTAGTACATCTTATCCTGACGAAAGGTGGTTTTCACCTGCAAAGCTTCTGGTCATGACGTCGTGGTGGGCTCGGTGTTGACCTCTGTCCTGTCGCCCTGGCGGTCTTGGTCTTGTAGCACGGAAATGGAAACCTTTAGCTGATTCCTTGGGACTCCACGCCTGCGCTTGCCTCTTTAGCACCAAAGAGGAAACCAGTTGTACTGCGCCCACAGGCGCCCGCCTGGCCTTGGTCGTCATGGCTTGCATCCCCTTCACCTCACGAGGTGGGCGCTTGCATAGGAATCTCCGCTCCTCGGGAGCCAGCCTAGGGAGGCCACCCCTTCTGGAGGTCTTGGCGTCGTCCGCCTCGCGAGGCTTGGCCCCTTGCGAGGGTCTTATGTTGTTGATGCTGAAGATGGGCCGTACCAGGCCCTCTATGGAGCCACACCATGGGCCGCAGGCAGGCAAGTCTGGGTACCCCGGTTCCCAGAACGCCGACAAAGATGACGGATTAGCACACACAAGGTAAGGCCTTTGTAGTTTAAGAAAATAATTGACACATAAGAACCAACTTCCGGTGCATGAGGCCTTTTTAAGAGAAAAGACATCATTTCTTGCAAACAACAAACTAAAAATGCTATGGAGTTGCTATGGATAAAGTGCAAGAAAAAATCTTCAGTTCGCACTTACAGTTAGTAGTAGCCTGACAGCAAGAAAAATGAGGAGGCCAGCATCTCATGGTCATCGGCTGCTATTTCTCCTTTCCAGATGTCAGATCTAATAACTCACTCAGTAGGTGACTCCTCCACTCGGCCAAACTACAAAACCTGTGCCATGGACATCTAGCCGTAGGCCAAGAAGAGGTCCCCATCTTGGCCGAAACCCTTGAGAACTCTCTGCCGGACTCCACGAGGTCGTCGAGGATCCACATCCTCGAGAACGCGATGGACGCATCCGTGTACTCTGCTCAACGTCAAACTGCGCCAGTACCTACGCGAAGAGAAATAGGAAGGAATGTATCAGTCGTGATGGTTTGGGCATCAATTTGGTGATGGCAAGCGATGAGATCTTAATCATCCGGCTAATGGAAGAGGTGGTGCATGCAGATGGATAAGGATGCTGGAGGGGAACGACTGAGCTAAGAGATTTTTATTTTATATAAAAGAGGGGAGTTCTACGTACATGATGACCTGTACGGGTAGTTTATACGTGGTGGTCAAAACTGACATGGGCTTGATTATCAAAAAGAAATACTTACATGGGCCTGCATCAAAACTGTTGGGCCTGAACATGCTTCATACGTGGGGCATGTAGAGTTGGGTTTGGAATTTATCTATCTACTGTATACTTTTCTCAAAAAAAAACTACAGTATACCATAATCATTATGAATTAGGTTCTTTTTTTAGGTCAAAGCAAAGCTTTATAGATTAACCATTCTCGGGCATATCACCCAAGACACAAACAACCACATTGAGTGGTACAGTAGTGTTCCACTCCATACAGTTATTAGGAAGACACATCCGACCTATTTTGGCTAACTCATGGGCCGCCGAATTTGTAGATCGCCTACATGCACTCACACTAAACTTGGAGAACCACATCTTTAGCTGATATTTGAGGTCTTCTATGATCGCTGCATACAGTGAGGAATCTGCTACCCGGATATTCATCGCATCTACCAGCAGCTTTGAGTCCGTCTCAAAGCCTACTCGAATGGCTCCAAGTTCAGCTGCAATGGTCACTGCAACCGCCAACGCATTAACCTCAGCACCAAATGCATCGTGAGTATGCTCCAGGCTACCAGCCCAGGCCACAAGTATATGCCCAGCGTTATCCCGAGCAATCACGCCCCATTCGCCGACCGAGCTGCCAGGGACGAACGCTCCATCTAAATTGAATTTGATCGTGTGAATGTCGGGTGGCTCCCAGGACTGGAGCGACAGCTTTTTCTTTGCCGACGTGTAAACATCCTCATATTCTAGTGCATTGCACCGAATACGTCTAACCAACTTTGTTGCTTGCACAGGCAGCTCCCCTTCGCGCACTTTGTTTCCTTGGTTCCACCATTGCCACGAAAAGGTTATAATTAGGACTCTCTTCTTCTCGTCTAGCTCCCACAACGAATCAAGCATTGCATGCACACCTTTGATATGTTGAAGCTGGTTACATTCATATTCCAAACCCAGTTCTCTCCATATCTCTTTCACCCATTTGCATTTAATAAAAAGATGTCCTCCATCCTCTTCTCCTTTTCCACATAGAAAGCAACTTGATTTCTCCAGTGGAATGCCCCTTCTTTGTAAGTTCACACACAAGGCCAAGGATTCATGCCTGATGCGCAAACAAACATTTGCAGTTTTGGCGGGCACGGCAGTTTCCAGATGCGTTTCCAAGACTAATCTTCAATACTATTCAGTTGTCCAGCACCCGAAGAACTTGAGCCTGGTGCTCCATTACGAGCTTGCTTGTCCAGCTCCACTTGGAGTTTATAGGCACTCTTGATAGAATGGTTACCCTTGCTATCAAAATGCCACGCTATGAAGTCTTCCACTCCCTCCCACATCGGTATTTGCAGAATATGACGAGCATCATCCTCACAGAACGTATCCCTGACGAGACGCTCATCCCAGTTTCCTGAGATTGGGCAAATCAGTTCTGCAATATGAGTTGGTAGACTGGTTCCCTTTGGTGTGATGATCCTCCTTGACCAGGGCCTGGGTATCCATGGGTCTAACCAAATATTCACCCTTGTGCCGTTGCCAATTCTCCATATGTATCCTTGCTTCACAACCTCCAGCCCATGCAAAATGCTGCGCCATGAGAAGGAGATGCCCTCATGGTCTGTAGCTTCAAGGACATTACAATGAGGGAAGTAACGAGCTTTTAATACCCTTGCACACAGGCTATCAGGATTTTGGAGCAATCTCCATCCCTGTCTTGACAGCATTACCAAGTTAAATGTGTGCATATCCCGAAATCCCAAGCCTCCTGCACCTTGGGTTGTGTTAGTTTCTCCCAGCTTATCCAATGCATTGCATTTTGTTTGTCTTGTTGGCTCCACCAGAATTTGCCAAGAAGAGAATTAAGCTCCGCACATAACGACTTTTTTAAGTCGAAGCACGACATAGCAAAGGTGGGTATGGCTTATCGAATAGGTTGATCCGAGCACACGTTGGCGTGCTGCCCTTATATAGCTGAACGAACACTTCGATTAACCAAGGGATCCTATCATCTAGACCTTTGGATCATCGACGCATCTAAAACTAAACAATATTAGTCATAATCGACCTAGATAGAATCCCTGGAAGAACTAGCACACAAATCAGGCCTGCGAGACTTCAGATTAGAAGGTATGTGGAAAACTACTACTATCTACAATTCAAAGCAACCTGATGAATATTTTATTCATTATTACATTGTTTTACATTTAGGCTTATAATACAGACTCAAATAAACTATTCTCGCACGTTATGCCTTGGCTCTTCACATCAGCTCTATTTTCTTTGAGATAACAGTACCAGCTTCTATCATCAACTAAAAGTTACACACAGACTAATAAAGTAATGGCAGCAATAGAAAGATATGCTCTAAGATGGCAAGAAGACACTATTAGGTATATCATTGACCATGTTTGACTATCTTCATGTAATGATAATTTTTTGGAATTCTCTAACATATACATTTGAAAGATTGCCCTTTGTAAATATTACAAAACCTAATAATTTTATGTATAGTGCTAAAAATGATTTACTTTGCCATAGTAATTCCCGTGGAGCAACTGTCCTGCACTGAGAAACAACCACACTGTCACACCAATAACTAGATGATACCCCGCGTGTTGCTGCAAGAATTTGTAGTACCATATAGGAATACGATTTATAGTGGAAAATAATGATATGAGAATCATGTATGGAAGTTGCAGTATTAAATATATGTTTTTTAACCTTTTACGGAATAATATAAGAAATCAGATTCCTAAAATAAGTCAAAGATATTTTTTTGCATTACATAGTATCTCTCCATATTTTCTTAATTAGAATGCATCGCTAACAAAGAATTGAAAGAACATATAGTTTGATCAGATTTTACTTACAATAATATACTTACACGGTATTTGGTTGCATTGTCGACCATGATCCAGTTTTTCAAGAATAACCAAAGGTGTACAAAATGGCATGGTTCTTGAGTAGGACAACATATACACTCTGTTTTGCCACACCTTCTTGAATGGGCTGCCAGCCAGCATAGAAGAATCAAACCAAATGATGCACAGAACGGGCCACACTTGATCCTCTCAGCAAGGACAAACCTTTTAGGCCATGAGTGTCATCAAACCTGAACAATCATATAGTGATATTGTTACCACATAAAGATAGATTCTTACATTTGTCAAGAGATGTTAGATGTTTGAAGACATAATGTCCCAAGTGCTTAGCCGTCCAGAAGATCTTTTGGTTGTAATTATACATGCACCATGCTTGAAACTAAACAACAATCACTATCCCAACATCTATCTCCAAACAAAAAACACATTAGATAATCAATAATTAGAGCTTGTTGCCTCCTTTTGGATGCGATGCATGGGCCTCCGGATGCCTAGAAGCGATCAAATAAAACCTTCCATTTTGAACGCCAACGACAATGCGAGTCACACAATGGTACCAGTCAGTATTAGATCGATCTCATGTCACTGTGAAATAATACTGCCCGGAAAGAACATACTTAAGATGAACTTCACTATGTCATATGCTCTGATTCTACAAATCAATCAAAGGAATTCAATAACAATACCAATATGATTCATACTAATGTGTGTGAGAGAGATGCTGGACTGCAGTTACAGGTAGTACATTGTAAGTTTCATCTGTTTATTCCTTCAAGAATCATAAAAAATAGAAAATGATTTTTTCACCATCTAGTGCTTCTGATCAAAACCAACCAGATTGGAGAGATGGTTACGATCCGTCATATCTTGACACATGCTGGCCGGCAGTGCTTGAGTTAAAGAAGATTGTAGGTGAGAGAGAAAGACCAGACCTGCCGACATGGAGAAGCTGGCCAGAACAAAGCTTTCTTCAAAAAGTAAGGCTTCCTAGTAGTTCCTACCACACACAAACAAATCTTCCAACTCAAGATAACTAAAAATATATGCTCAGATCTAAGGAGATAGAGAGGAAGGAGAGCCCACACCTTTGATGCAACTGATGTTGGAGGAGGACGCCGACGGTGGCATGCATTTCCCACCAGGAGTTCTGGTCGATGCCGGGGTTTCGTGGCTTGCGGCGGCGGAGCCTACAGGGCTTGATTCATCGGCAACGGCGGCTCGTTTCAACTACAAGGATTACAGAGGCCTGACTCGGTAGAAGTGCACTAATCTCTGGCGGAGACGACTCTCGAAGGTTTGGCAGGCAGAGGCACCTCGCCATCAACCCACCACCATTGCTCCTGATAAATTGATGAACTGAATCCAAACTCGAGACCAAGGGGTTGATTTATTTGTGTGAGTGGAGCCGAAGGGAGAGAATATGAAGAGAAAGGGGAAGTTTGGTGGAGATGATAATGCACATGGAAATAAATGTTACGACTGAAACCGAGAAGGGAATAAACCAATGGGCCATCAAGAACAATGCATGGTCAAATTAAGCCATGATTAACTGCATGCATGTGTTTTGGCAATAGTAATTAACTGCACCGAATTAAGTAGCGGCATGCAAGTGCTTGGATGAAATTGGTTGCGTGTTAACTTTCCACTATTCTCCTCTGCGTCGATTTATCCCTCATGCATGGTTGGTGTTACGTGCGCATGCATGCACTTCCTGATCGCGCAGATCACGGCTGCATGGCCGGTGCCCGGTCAATCAGAGAGATGAGAGATCAATTACACATGAAAAAATAGAGGTTTACTTGAGCATCAACGGAAGCGTCTCCCTTGCACCAGACGAAAGAAGAATAGAGTATTATTTATTGCTGAACTGACATGCGTGATTGTTTGAAAACTCTATTGATGTGGCAATGAGTGCTATGGAATAGTTGCATGTTGACATGAGGTGGATAGGCTGCATGTCAATAGAATTGGGACCAACTTCTTAAGAATGTAAGATGCCATACGCTACAGCTCGAACCACACAACATAATAATCCTGAAAGCATGATTGATAAGAATTATAGGTTGTTTCTACATGCAGCCAGCACCTCGTATTTAGTGCATATATTGTTAGTTTCTTTACAACATTGTGCTTAAAGTACCTTTAAAATATTTGATACTGTATTACTAAAAGAATATCAAGTGCAGAAATGAACGGACAGTATACGTCGAAACCAGCAGGCCCACTTACAAAAGAAGCTAGAGAATCTATTATCAGGAGGAAACAACAACTAGAAGAAAAAAGGAGTAATAGATGCAGGAATACACAGGAAACTACCAATAAAAAAGAAGAAGATTCTTCACGAAAGAGAAAGGAACAAATCAAAGAAATAAGAGATGTCAAGCGTTCAAGGATAAATGGGAGGGACAATGACCTTGAAAGCAATATCATAGAAACAAGCAGCAGCACTACATCCAGAATTTATTTTAGCACGATATGGAACTTTGGAAAGCCAACATATAGATGCGAACATTGCAATGCAATACTAAGGTGTGAAGAAAGATTAAATTCTCATAAAGGAACCAAAAAGCCTTCTTTCGGAATTTGCTGCAAACAAGGTAAAATTGACCTACCAAAGATAGCATATCCTCCACCTTATCTCACCGGACTATTAACGGGTGAAGGAAGTGATGCAACAAACTTCAGAGAAAATATTAGGTCATACAACTCAATGTTCTCATTCACATCAATGGGAGGAGCTGTTGACAAAGAAATAAACAAAGGCAAAGGACCATATGTTTTTAGACTGCATGGCCAGAACTATCACCACATCGTAAGTCTACTACCTGAAGAAGGTAACAAACCTCGATTTGCCCAGTTGTACATCTATCAGACAGAAAATGAGGTCCAAAATAGGATAGATGCTTCAAGATGCAATGATAAAAAATCAACGGTGGACACTGCCATTGTCAGAAAGCTACAAAATATGCTTGATGAGAACAACATCCTCGCAAAATCTTTCAGAATGGCAAGAGATAGATTCAAAGAAGAAGACTACTATGATTACACACTTCGGATACTTGGGAAAAGGAACAGAACACACAACCTTCCATCTGCATCCGAAGTTGCAGCATTGGTTGTAAGAGATCCAACTGGAGAGAGCGAAGGATGAGACATTGTTGTCGACTACAAAATATGGAACTGTTGGAAATATGCCCTAGATGCAATAATAAAATGGTTATTATTGTATTTCCTTGTTCATGATAATTGTCTATTGTTCATGCTATAATTTTATTAACTGGAAACCGTAATACATGTGTGAATACATAGACCACAACACATCCCTAGTGAGCCTCTAGTTGACTAGCTTGTTGATCAATAGATGGTTATGGTTTCCTGACCATGGACATTAGATGTCATTGATAACGGGATCACATCATTAGGAGAATGATGTGATGGACAAGACCCAATCCTAAGCATAGCACAAGATCGTATAGTTCGTTTGCTAGAAACTTTTCTAATGTCAAGTATCATTTCCTTAGACCATGAGATTGTGCAACTCCCGGATACCGCAGGAATGCTTTGGGTGTACCAAATGTCACAACGTAACTGGGTGGCTATAAAGGTGCACTAAAGTTATCTCCGAAAGTGTCTGTTGGGTTGGCACGAACCGAGACTGGGATTTGTCACTCCGTATGACGGAGAGGTATCTCTGGGCCCACTCAGTAATGCATCATCATAATGAGCTCAATGTGACTAAGTAGTTAGTCGCGGGATCATGCATTACGAAACGAGTAAAGTGACTTGCCGGTAACGAGATTGAACGAGGTATTGGGATACCGACGATCGAATCTCGGGCAAGTAACGTACCAATTGACAAAGGGAATTGTATACAGGATTGATTGAATCCCCGACATCGTGGTTCATCCAATGAGATCATCATGGAACATGTGGGAGCCAACATGGGTATCCAGATCCCACTGTTGGTTATTGGCCAGAGAGCTGTCTCGGTCATGTCTGCATGATTCCCGAGCTCGTAGGGTCTACACACTTAAGGTTCGATGACGCTAGAGTTGTTATGGGAATTAGTGTGCAGTTACCGAATGTTGTTCGTAGTCCTGGATGAGATCCCGGACATCACGAGGAGTTCCGGAATGGTCCGGAGGTAAAGATTTATATATGGGAAGTCCTATTTTGGCCACCAGAAAATGTTCGAGATTTTTCGGTATTGTACCGGGGTGGGGCCCACCTGCATGGGGGGACCCACATGAAAGTGGGTAGTGGGGGCAAGGCCCCACACCCTCACTACAAAAAAATATACTTCCGTGATGATACGTGTTTGTCACAGTAGGTCGCGTTTTTTGTCATGCATGTACATCCATGACGATTTTATGACAGAATCAAGATAGTCATACCTGTGCTGTCGTAGAAGTGTTCCATGACATTACCAAAATTATCATGACGGAAGTGTCCACTTCCATGATGATAAATCATGCATCACAGAAGTGCTTTCGTCAAGGGTGACCGACACATGGCATCCATCGTAATGGAACACTGTTAAGCTATCGGGTCGGGTTTTGGATCCGATAACCCGTTAACAGCCCCGACCAATGGGAAATTTCCACGTGTAAAATTCTTATTGGCCGGACGAAACACGTGTCAGCTCGTCAGTGGGTCAGATAGGCGCCTATGATATGTCAACATGTGCCACGGCCCACCACTGGCCCATTTAGCTTACAAAGCCGGCCCGTTTGACTTGGTCAAAAGTTAACGGGCTGGCCCATGAAAAGCCTGTTAACGGTCTCTTTGCAAATAGCCCATTTTACGGCCCGTTAACTCAAGGCCCATTAGGCCCTAAAGGAAATCGGACCAACAACATCATGTGGGCCGTCGAATATAACACCAGCCCATTTCACTTTCTGCCCATGTATGGCCCACGACGTCTTTCGGCCCATATGAGGCCTTCGTATCTTTCGGCCCTTTACAGGCCCACGGTGACTCTAGCCCATAATGAACAGTAATTTTCTTTATACCCGTTAACGGCCCGTGATTTACATGGGCCGTTTCCAGCCCGTGTTAGCTTTCGGCCTATTGACGGCCCATACGTTCTTGGGCTCCTTTTCGGCCCTCGATTACTTCCGGCCCGTTACTGGCATGTTCCCCTAATGGGCCAAATTCGGCCCATGGCAAGAGTCGGCCTGTTACTGGCCTGTTCCCGTAATGGGCCAAATTCGGCCCATGGCAAGAGTCGGCCCGTTACTGGCCTGTTACCCTAATGGGCCAAATTCGGCCCATGGCAAGAGTCGGCCCGTTTCTGGCCTGTTAACCCGTTGTGCCGTTTCCAGCCCGTCCTATATTCTGGCCCATTAACGACCCTTTATGCCTGTGACAGAATTAAGCCTTTGCTGTCCTACGGCCTGTTAACGGCCTGTTACCGTGCTGGGCCGATACCAATTACGCCCGATTACGGCCCATGTAGACCCATTTATCCGACGGCCCGAGGCCCACCGATTACAGGCCCATTTATCGACGGCCCGTAGGAGACCCATGGATCCTACGGCCCGTATATGGCCCATGGTAGTTGCGGCCACTAGCAAACCAGGGAAAAAGAAGACTAGGAAATAAATAAGGCCGAAACTAACGCTAGGCTATTAAGGCGATTGCACAGATTACATCCACTCGGCATCAAAGATCGCCACCAGTGCATATATAGGGAACACCCTACACTATACAAAAATGGCTTGCTGTTTTCTTCAGCCGGTGGCCGCACGTTAAGAATAAATTTTGTATCGCACCAAAACAAATTACAACTATATAACAAAAGGAAGGTTGGCATAAAACTTAACAGACTAGCAGATAAATGCACCACCCGAAGTTCAGAAGCTCAGTTCATTTGACCTGACTATTACGTTTTCATGCTGTATTGTCCGATGGAGCACCATAACCCTCGCCTTCATTTCCCCTAGGCTCCTGAACAACATAGCAAATGTCTGATAGTCTGGTTTCAAAACCATGCATATCTTGACGACATTGAGCAATGTTTCTCCTTGTTTCACAAAGGGTCTTTGTTAGGGAATGGACTTGTGTCTGGAGCGCAGATACAACATTGCTTTGAGCTTGCATATCTTGATCATGAGGCAGTTTGGACGATATTGCCTTAACAACCAACCGAGTATTATGCAGGAACGTGCTTTTGGCACTGTTAGTGGACAAGTACTGACCCACTGCAGCAAGAGCTGACATTGCGGTTATAGTTGCCTCGCCACCTTCAGAAGGTGGCGGTTCCACCATTTTTTCCATAGCTCGCTGAAAAGTTGAGGTTTTACATTAGTAGTACCATAACAGGATATTAAGGAGGCAGCAAAACCAAACAAAATAGCTTTGGTCTATATACAGAACTTATTCTGGTGAACCCATGTAAAATATTAGTTGTATTTTATTGCAAAGTACATAATAAAACCAGGTTCCAAACATATGACCATGTACCATCGCTAATGTATTGTCTATTTCTTCACATTGTATTGAGGGCTAAGGATAAAGAGACGAAGTTTATAATACGGTAAGCATACTATGACATCATTCATATCACAAAACAACTGAGAACAGACAAACATGCAATTGTAACGTTGTGTGGGCAAGTCCAGCACGAAACTAGATTACGGGTCAAGATCAAAGGAACATCACTCCTCTCTTTTAAACCTTGTAAGGTGCAATGATACGCTAAGACAATTGTGTATAAAATTGAAAAGAGTAATAGACATTGGCTGCAAACCATGCAGTTCAAGGCACAAGTCAGAGTAAGTAGTAGTTAAAAGGCATGAGGATTAAGGACTTACAACAGCGGCTTTGATTGGTGTAGTCATGCCCTTCTTCTTGCTGGTGTGACAGTCCTTGAAGATGTCCACAGCATTTGGTTCAGGTACTTTTTGGTCATTGCGGGCTTTCCTCTGCATTTCGAACAAGTCAATATAGATCTGATAATATGGTACAACGAAAAGAGTGAAACAGCAGCTAATTACAAGAGCCTCGCAGTGTGCAATATAGCTACGAGATCCTATCGTCTGTTGGAATTTCACTTTCGTACGGTTGGCCTTGTTCTTTGAACAGTTCACCTACAAGAAGATAGATTTGTGTGGCACATGCGTAAATAGGACTTCAACATGTGATCTGATCACATATATATAATGTACCTGATACTTCGGATCAGACCAGTGTTTAACAAGGCCCCTCCAGTCTTCATCCGATATATTTTCCACTGGAGATGTTTGGGAAAGTTCACTGTTAGCCTTGCCTTCAAAGTGAGTTTTCCTCAAGTTATACCGATACTATCGCAGAGCAGACTTGAAAACATGGGTGCAAGCTTGTCTGGTTGCATAATCTTGGCTATCCAACTTGAACCTCATTTGTTGAAAATTATGGGAGTCTCATTATCAGCAACCTAGAAAGTATGGGACAGAGCAAGACGATATTACTAGTTTCCATACATAACCATACTTACAGATAAATGGTCGAGGAAGGTGTTGAACTGGGTTTCGTCTTTTTCATTCCTGTACTGAATCCATGTTGGGAGGATACGTACATGACACCTAACGGCAACTGCTGCCTCTGATACTAACTTGGCTGACTCTGTAGCATCACGTGGCCTTTTTAAACCTGCCTCAAAACGGATCTCCATTCTTCCTCCTCTAGATTTAGTTAACCTATCAAGCATTATCCCTGATGTTTGTTTCCTCTTGCGCCTAGGTGCTAGTCCAACAACGAACATAGGAAGTGTTAGTGTACATCAAACTGTGAGACTACATATAAAGAAGCATGCAACTGTAACTTGACTCCAGCAACTACCTTCTTGGTGTTGAAGCTCACAAGGTTCATCTGATATTGCCCAAGAGTGCTTGGGAAGTAGTGTCAGGTGGCAAGGGAGCTTGGGAACGTGCTGCTAGCTCAGTTGACGCACGAGTAAGTCGTGCAGCTGGTAGTACTGTGGTAGGTGTTGCAAGAACTAGGGCTGTCTCTACTTGTTTGGTGGCAGCTATTTGTTTCTGTTTGGCTTTTTTGCAACTCGTGTAGCATGGGATGCCGTGTTTGTAGAATTTTCCGCTGGACTTTGACCTTCTATTACACCATCAGTACCAGTAGAATCTGCAGGATTCATCCGCTTCTCATTCCCTGCCATTTTGTGTTTCTTCCTCTTTCTCTGTGCCATGTTAAGTCAAGCCGACAAGAAAAATGAATAACAATTTAGTTCTTCAGAACAAATTGATGCGTGATGCAGATGAACTGAACTTTGATGTTAGACAACCACATGATAGGAGGATGTAATATGTATGAAAAACAGGACGGAAGAGATAACCAGAACTATGATGTGTAAACTAAGAAGAAGACATTTCACCAAATTAGAAGCAATGCAATGGAAGGTAGACACCATATGAAAGATGCTACAAGTATTGCTCTGCCAAGTTAACAGTGTCTCATCATAAATGGCGTTTAAACAAATGTGAAGCAGTACAAGAAATAAATCATATGCAAGATGCAAACAAACATCACACTACCATGTTAGAGGTCTCTCGTCATTAGTGCCATTGCATATTCACAGCATTGCATATTCACAGCTTATGATGTGTAAACTAAGGAGAAGGCATTTCAACAAATTAGAAGCAATGAAAGCTAGACACCATATGAAAGATGCAACGAATATCACTCTACCAAGTTAAAACTGTCTCGTCATAAGTGCCATTTCAACAAATTTGTAGTACAAGCTAGAAAAGAATGTGAGATGTAACCTATATCACACTCCGAAGTCAAACGTGTCTTATGATAAGTGATTGTTGCAGGTTACACAACAGTAGTAATTTGATGTAAGAACATGGTGTGATAGACAGATATTGTATGTTCTAGAAATAGGAACACGTGTCTTATTCATGTATAATGTGTAAAGTAAGCAGATGGAATTCAACAAAATTAGAAGCAATACAAGCTAGACATCACACATAACATGCAACCACATATAACAGCGCCAAGTTAGAGGGAGCACCGGTGATGCTGCACTAGGGGAGACGTGCTCATCATAAACACAGCTTTGTTGAGTGTCTATGCATGTGTTGTCTTGGAAATCATCTTGGGGGTGTGGAGAGTAGAAACTGTAGAGGCCCTCCGTTCGGAAGGAGCACGTTTATCCGCTGCCTTGCTAACTTCCTTCCTCTTTATTGATTTTGAATTGTCAAGTAAAACCGACAAGAAAAAGCAATAAAATTCTCTCTTCAAAACTCATTCATGCATGATACTGACAATCACTACTTTGATGTAAGGCAAACACATGATACCAGGATGGAATATGTACGAAAAACAGGACGGCATGGCATGTTCACAACTCTTTGTGTAAACTAAGCAGAAACCATTCCAGCAAATAAGAAGCAATGCAAGCTAGACACCACATGAAAGATGCAACCAATATGACTCTGCCAAGTTAAAAGCGTCCCATCATAAATGGAATTTCAACAAATTAGAAGCAGCGCATGCTATAAATCATATGAAAGATGCAACTAATATCGCACTGCATATACTAAAGGTGTCTCGTCATGTTGATTGATGTGGGATACAAAAAAAACAATAGTTTTATGTAAGGACATGCTTAATAGACAGATGTACTATGTACTAAATAGAGGAAGGCATGTCACATTAACAGGTATAATGTATAAGCTAAGCAGACTAGCACATGCAGTTTAACCAGATTGGAAGAATTACAATCTAGACACCATATGCAACATGCAACCACATATCACGCTACCAAGTTAGAGCAAGCACCTGCGATGCTAGTGTAGGGGAAACCCTGTAATCAACTACAGAGCTACGTTCACTATCTTCATCTAGCATTTCTGTTTCTTGAGAATCATGTCGGGAGGCTGACGCTGCATTCTTTAAATGAGGAGTAGTCCCCTTGCCTGCCTGCCTCGTCATAAGTGATTGATGAGGGATACACAAGAACATTAGTTTGATGTAAGAACATGGTTAATACACAGATGTACTAGTATGTAGCAAAAACAGAAAGGCATGTCATATTCAAAGGTATAATGTGTAAGCTAAGCAGATGCAAAGGAACATCCGGCTGGAGTGGTGAGCATGATCATCTATGACCTGAGAGCCTGGTGGGAGGCGGGCTGCTTCGCCACCATCGCAGCTTTTTAGTTGGCTTCCAGGTGATGCCTATCTTTGCTGGGCTTGTCACTGGCTCGGCCAGTGCCCTGACTAGCTATTTGTCTTCTGGTGCTCACGGGATGGTGGTTCATGTAAAAAATATATCTTTCCTTATCTTACTGACTTCGGCCTTCCGACTACAAGCTAGACACCATATGGAACATGCAACCACATATGACACCGCGAAGTTAAAGCAAGCACTTGGGATGGTGGTTCATTGCGAGCGAGGTCATCAACTCCAGAGCTACGTTTACCGTCTCCATCTGCTGACACTGCACCCTTTATAGCGCTGTAACGTGTCTTGCCTACCCGCATACGAAGCTGGAGCGACTTCTCTCTTTTCTTTTTGGCTTCTCTCATGGCAGCAGAGTCTGAAATACCCTTGCATAAAAACACAATAGTGAGAGTAAGGGTGAACTGTGTGCAGAACTAGTGCACTGTAAAAGTAGCAGATAGCAGGTGGCTGAAACATAAATGACAGGAGACATATGATAGCTCCACAACATTGCATGGCAAACAAAATTAGATTCTACTCCGTATGATTTTGTAATATATGAGCACAGGAAATGCAGGTACTCCTCCAGCACACCACCACATGTGGTCATATCTAAGATAACAGTCGACTGACAATAAATAGGTCAGTCGATTTTTTTAATGAACCGTCCGCTCTATAAGGAACAGGCAGATGGCCTTCGTCTACCTCCCGCCAGTCACTTTTGATGATCTTTCTCGAACCGCCAGCGACCACCGGCCCAGACCCCTGCCTCCGCCGCCCCGCCCTCCCATCGACCTCACACCACCGCCGTGCTTGGCAGCGCCCCCAGGGCATCCCTTTAATCCCGGCCGACCTCCAGATCGGGCGCCAGTAGCTCTAGGCCACACACGCCCCTAAGATAAACACCAAGGCGCTGCTTCCCCGGCGTAATAGGCGTACTAGCGCCTGTTACGTCGGGGAATGCTTCCGTTAATTGGGAATCAACTGGCCAGAAATTGAAATTCAGGGGGGCCACGGACCTCTAGCTAAGGTGAAATAGTATATGAGGAGAAACCTTGTGCATCGCGAGTTACTAGGAACATCTAGTATCAAGAAGAAGCGGTCAACTAGTGTCTTCTGTGGGATGAATAGCGTGCAAGCAGAGACGTAAGATTTGCATGAATAAGGGAAGAGGAGTACCTTTTTCGGTTGCTGGTGTGGTCACCTCCACATGTCGCGCTGATCTTCTTCTTTTTACCGGGGAAACCGATGTTCCGGAGGGTGCAGGCTTGGACGAACCCATGGCCAAATTGTTGACTGTGTTGCCGTGGCCGTATGTCGGCAGAGGGGAAGCAGATCCGAGGCAGCGAAGGATGGCGTAGTAGGAACAGCTCCGGTGCGGTGGAGGGTGGCGAAGTTGGAGTGACAGCGGTGAGGCGCAGGACGGCGTGGTTGAACTGGCTTGGGTATGGACGGCTCGGCCTTGGCTTCAACTACTAGCCGTGGAGGGCGTTGCGGTGGACGACGACGTCGGGGTATCGGCTCCGGCGTGATGGAGGAGGGCGGCGGTTGATGGGTGGGATGGGGTGGCGGACAGAGGACGCCGGGGTTTCGCGGCTGGTGGAGAGGTAGTTTTGGCGCCCATGGAGTACGAATGGGGAATCAGACGGGTGGGGGGGGAACCATGTTTCGGTCTGGGACGCGCTTGTTTTTCGCTTTTTTGAACAGAAGATGGGACGCGCTTGTTTGAAATTTGGGGAAAGTACAAACTTTGCCCCCCTCTTAAATTTCGGACCTACTGCGGGTCGGGGGTAGGATGGTAATCCCAGGTGTCCCAAATAGTGGGCGGGAGCGATTTCGGCCGCGCGCATGTGTGCTTAGGCGGCCATTGTGTATGAATGTTTTTCGGATGCGGTTGCGTGGCGTCTAGAAGAAGCTACAAACCTACCCTGGTTTAGACCTTTGGACGTCGGGCCGGTAGGTTTCACGGGTCGGAGTTATTAGAAAAGTAATTTCCTTGTACTACCAAACATTGGTCTCACGCGGTTTCGGGCGAGTAGAGGCTCTTTTGGCTCTTCGTTCAAAATTTTGAAACACAAGCATTCACGTTTAGAGTACTCTTGAACTATGAGGATTGTAAATAGACAACGTTATATTTGACCTTGTATGTTTGAAAACCTAATTAAATTATCTGCTTCTTTTTGAAATTTTGACACTTGAAAATCCTATAACTACGATTATTTTGGAATGGAGGAGCTAAATTTGAATCTATTTTGTACACGACTACATATGCTATTATGTACAAAATCAGAGCAAAGATTGGTGCCCCCATAATTTAGGTATGGTTTACAAATGCCATGATATCAAATTCAAATAATTGAATCGACTTCATGTTGAATTTGATTTTTTTTAAACCACCTTAAGTTGAATTCAAATGTATGCTAGTTCATAGGTAGCTATTTATAATGTCCATTGTGTAACTTTCGTATGTATAATGTGCTTTACACACACAACATGAACTATACTCACGTTTATATTCGATTGCTAAAGCGATGCATTGTCTGGAGTTCAAAATACTAACTATGTGGATCAATTATGTCGAATAATAACATAGACATGCTCAAATTCGATAGAATCTAGATGTCTGATGGATCAATGACCGCCCCTTACGCGAATTGCAAATATCATGATCCCATCCTAATATTTGGATACAATTTATATCTTTAATCAATGTGTAGAGCAGTCTTTTACGTGTAGTTTCACTCTCCATCGGTGGTCTCTCACACATGCTCACACACTCTCTCCCGAGGCGTCTTTCTCACAAACATGCTCTAGATATAACCTTCCCTCCCTCTCGTAACCATTTACAACTGTTTTCACTAACCTTTATCACAAGCACTCTTCCTCTCGCAAACATACACACGCACAATCCTCATCGACCCTTTCTATATACATGGACCTGCCTACGTGTCTCATGTACGCACATTATCTTTACGCCTGTCTCTCACGCATTGTCTCACACCTCTCTTCCTAATCGACGAGCATGATTCTAGCAGAGCATTCTGTAGGATGCCCCTTAAAGTTAGGTTGGATGAATAGTAATATCAGAGATAAAGGGGTTACCTTAGTCCGAGAACCTAGGGTTACAAATCCTATCCGGCTTTGTCAATGGACATAGAGTCCTTCACAATTCTGCTATCTTTGTCTTGTACGACTAGTCATCCATGGGTCTTCCTAAATGCGTCACGGGCCGACCAATGTGGCGCAGGACGGAACCGAACGAAGGGCCTCACCTCGACCCACCGGACCTCACATGGTGACACACCCTCTGCCCCCACGTCTCATTATCTTCTCACACCCACACATACCAACACAAACACCACACACACAGAAAATTGCTCCTGGTGCCTCTGTTCCCTCCCCCCTTGCATATACACACTCAAGGGAATGGAATCTCTTGTCGTGATGTCATATTCGTCTCTCTCTCTAGACCACTCTCATTTCTCGTGCTATCTCTCCCACGCCCCCCTCGTCGGCCCCTCTATCCATGCCTCTCTCGAATACGTAATACACACACATACCTCTCTAGGTCCCACCAAATGCATCAACTACACATTCACACTTGTTACATCACGTACCCCATTGACCTAAAAAGCCCTCTCTTCACATTTATTTCGCATACAACATTCCTTTTGAATAAAGTGTGGCCAAAAAATTATTTTAGAGTTTCTACATATATACAACATTACAAAGTTATATGGGGGAGTACGGACGCTAATTTGCATTGCATGGTGCCCACAATGATATTTATTCCGCACTGTGAATTTGTATATTTTTATACTATATACAAAGTTAGTCATAATAAAGAGAAACGAAGAGCATCTCTCTCTCCATCGCATACCCCCCTGTACGCCCCTTTCACGTATGCACACAAAACTATCTCCAGGTCCTCGAAAAGTAAGCCCCCAGAAAATTCACGCATGTTTCATCTTTCTCTCGCGATATATGCAATGACGATCATTGTATTTGAAGCGAAAGCACGGTACGTACATTGGACTTCAGAATCCACTCATTACGGTCACCATTTACGTTTAGTGGTTATTATATAGTCACGGGCTCACCGTACAACTCTGTATTTGCTCATGACATGACTAGTTGACCAGTTAAACGCTACATGTGGCACCTCTAGTGTTGCATCACATTATCTGACTACCATCGTGCCCACTTGTCGACTTGTATCTACTCTACATCTACACTCTTATAAAATACATAAAATACACTCTTATAAAAAACAGAGTTGGTGATGATGGTGTGCCTGCCATCCTGCAATATAGGCCGTCCGATTTGCAAAAAGGTACCCACACACCTCTCCACATTTGCAAATAAGACCTTCCCTCGTTCATCCTTTTCTCTCACAAGATAAACAAGTCATACAAATGCATCTTGATGTTACGTGCAACGCACGGGCATCTTGCTAGTAAGAATGAAAACAAAGGACAAAAAAATATTTGGACGGTGGTTCGAAGTCATGACCGCGGGCACAGCGGACAAGGTGGCCTTGTATTGGTATGCTGAGCCGTCTGTTTTAACACACAGGAGCTGGTGTGGTGATTATACACACACGCACGCATGCACATGAACTGCATCCACGCAACACTCACACAAACACATGCACCCACGCACGCACGCAACACTCACACGTACACACGCAGCAACGCACGCACACAACACTCACACGCACGCACGCAACACTCACACGCACACACGCACGCATGCATGCACACACCAGTACACCACACGACCAACACACACTCTCACGCTCAAGTGCGCAACCTACACGTGCATGCGCACACATCAGGCCCTGACAGACACATACACAACCAGGTGATTCCCGCGCACGGATTGGAGCCTTGTCGCGTCTGCGTAAATTTGTGTTTATCTCACCTTTTGCCTATGCGAACTGACAGGTGGGACCCACAAGGAACGTGGTCAATTTAACTAGTCAACATGGCGCCACGCAGACTATTTGGCCGGTCAACAAAGTGCAATCCGATGCTGAACTGTGTGCAAGTGACTGTATAATCACCGCAAAATGTATATAGTGACCGTAATCAGCTTATTCTGAAGTTCGGTGACCGTACTACGCTTTTCTCTCTGTAGGCCCTCCAAAACTACATCTCTACACGTTCTCGCATGTTACATCTAACAACTATGCAATACAGCACTACTACGACACTCTAACACAATAAATCATATGTGTTTTTAGTTTTACCAGATATCATATTGTTACTTATAATTATTCAGTTTGCATACATTAAAATTGCCTTTGAAATGTATGGCTAGTATCATCTACCACGCGGGAAAAATCCCGCCCTTTCCTGTTTAATCGGGTTTGTATCGATGGATCGTGCGAAACAACAAAACTATTGTAACACCCTGAGAATCATGCTACAGTAACCCCCTGTGATTAAGCTAATCATGTTGCTAAACAGGGCTTGATCACATTTGAATCACCTTCCTTTCAAACTCCTAGCTCAAACTTCAAATATAATTAAAGTGAAAAATAAAAGTTTTCAAAAATTCAAACAAAAATGTTCAGTGGGTGCTAAATAATACACTGGTAATTATGGTGGAGAAAACTCCTTTTTATAAAATGCCTAAATACTTTAAATGAAATAAAACAGAAAAGGAAATAAACAAATAAAAAGAAAACAGAAAACAGAAACAGTCAGAAAAAATGAAAAAGCCCTTTTCCCCCCCACTGGACCCGTGGCCCGTCTGGACCGAACCCCGGCCCAAACTGGGCCGCCACCCGCGCCCCGACCCCGGCCCAGCCCACCTTCCCCCGCGTCCCCTTCCTGTTCCCCCGACCGGGTCGGAACAGGGGAGCGTCGCCGCCGAACCCCCTCGCCGGCGGTGAACCCCGCGAAAGGATAAGGGCGCCAGCGGCCCCCCGCTCCCTCGGGCCTCTCTCCCACTCGCCCCCGCT